>NC_046665.1:871798-877925 GCF_010883055.1 Belonocnema kinseyi | reverse complement strand
TTTGGTACACTATTTTAGTGTCCTAAACTAAAGGTCAAGTTCGTTAGTCAACCATTTTAGATACAAATTCAAAAAGTGAGCGCATTTTGCATATTTTTGCGACCATTTCTTTAAGATTCAAAAATTCTCTGCACGGATATTCGTATTATTCCAAAAGACGACAAATTGATCCTAATGATTTTTCTTATAAACCCAAAAATTACCAGAGTGAATATGAAAATGACACCATATGAACTTTAATCTAATACAACAAGGTTGGTGACCTTCTCAGCATGAAACACTAACCAGCAATGACTCTCGGTTCAAACTAATCGCCCCCCTCGCCCCCATCATTAATCAAAGTTTCGTCGGATGATTGTAACTCGACTCTCCACCCTAGACGCATTGAGATACTCTTTAGATCAATTATTAGGAGATGAAGCAATGGGGCACCATAACTGCGATTTGGAGCACGATGCGGTGAAAAATTCAATTGACAAAGTCTGGGTCACTGAGGTTAGGGACATAATTTAGAAGTTAAAAACCGGTAAGGCTGCTCAGTAGACCGTATGTGTGAAGTTTAAATCATAAAAATAAGATTAGAAATGTTCAAATTCAGTTTATGAAAAAAGGACAAAAGTTGTGAATATAAACGTGCAATACACATTAGCCAAATATGTACAAGTATCATTTTACACGTCGATTTCCACGTAAAAAATACATTAGACGTATTTCTCTTGTCTCACGTTACACGTGGATTTCCACGTGACTGCACACGTGCAAAATACATTGGGAAAATATTAATTACGTAACATTTTACACGTGGATTTCCACGCCCCTCAGCTGGAAGTAAAGACATAGAAATTTGAAGATAGAACTTTTCTATTTCTTCTAAGTACCCATTTTGCATCCCCAAAACGCTATCTCCTTCTATCCACCATTGTATCCCCGTGCCCTGTGATACATATATATTCGGTTCGGTTTTGATTCTTCTAGAGTAAAACCGAAGGGCCTATGACAAAGATACCGAACGCGTCCACGGGTTGCGGATAGATGGTCACTGTACTAAGGGTTTCTGCTGAATGTGGTTACAAAAATAAATAGGCAATCGTGGACAATTGTCCAGGGGTGGTCCCGAAGGAATTAACCCCCAAGCGGAGGTGTGAAAACCGTGCCGAAAGCTGAATAGCACCTGGGTGAGGTGTCTACGGTGACTCTGAGATACCGGAGGACCTCTTGGAGTACGCAGCCTTATCCTTCCATGCGGGGCTCTACAAGGATGGAGGAACCCCTTTTCCTAGCTTCTGGTGGGAAAAACGATGGCAACACCAAACATAGTTGTAGTAAATGCGAGTCAAAACAACATAACGCGCAGGGCTCCCGACAGTGGGTCGGCCAACAATGCCGATCACTCTAGAGCTGGGTGAGCCAATGTAGATGAATTCAATGCAAGGGATCGGCAGAATTTCGGGAGCTTTAGGTGGGCGAAGCGACTAAATCACGACTTACTAGAGTGCTACGATGCGAGTGTGGCCCCTGAACGGGGTTACGTGGCACGGTTGCATGATCTGTGGTGCGAGAAACACCTGGAGCTAGCGCACTTTTCGCATCACCGTCTGCGAAACCATGCCGAACTACTACAAAAAAGGAGCTATGTAAGCGGAACGGCTACTCTACCACAGCTAGAACAAGCCGGCAACAGAGAAAGAGAGGCGACACTAAGACCAACCGCGGGCAGGCATCCGACAGAGGAAGAGCGATTCTTTATGACCCGGAGAAACATCAACACCAAGGCTTCTCGCAAGCCTAAAGATCTGGCTAAAATGGATGACGAGCTTCGTGGACATTTTTCCGAAGAATCCCACCTCTAGGCTATCAACCATTGTGTTTAGAATGCAGCGAGAGCTTTGGCCGATGCTAACTGTAAAACAAAACCAACGGTTGATCATAAGACCAAAAGACGAATGCATCAACTTGCTATAAAGATAGGCTGGGCAAGACAGTACGCGTCCCGCATTCAGTGTGTGATTGATTACATCACAACTGGCAGGAATTTTACCGCCAAGGTTCGAAGGTTCGCGCGCGAACTCCGGACCCGTTACCACACACTTAACAAGTCAAAGCTGCTGACCATCAGGCAGCATATTGTTGAGAGAATACGGATACTATCTGACGCTAAGGGAAGTCTAGAGCGGAGAGAGAGGGGGGTCAGAGAAAATCAACAGTTTCTTTCTGACCCATCTCGACTCTTCCAAGACCCTCCAGTTACTGTCGACCACCGGCCCAAACCAGAGAAAGTCGAAGTATTTTGGACAGAAATCTACAAAGTACAGCATAGACTGGACAAAGACTTAGAAAATGTAAATAGCTTCAAGGAGCTGTGTGATGCCCTCATAACACCTGATGAAGAATGCCGACCCATCATTACCAAGGAGGTGAAAAAAGTAATCAGAGGGATGGAGAACTATTCTGCTCCGGAACCAGATTGTATCAAGATCTTCTGATGGAAGAAGTTTCCTTCAACCAGCAGCGGAGGAGGCTGCTGAAACATTTGGACTTAACTTCCGTGTTAGGGCTGGGCAAAATGCATCAAATCTTATCTATCTTGAGTACTCACTCCTGAAAGCCCGGATTAAGAAAGCACAAGAGAAAAACTTTCGTGAACATCTCCTCGATAAGAGGATGCACGGTATCTTCCACAGAAATGTAGAGGATCAGTCAATATCGTGCGAGCTAACGTTTGCTTTCCTTAAATCGCCCGGATTGAAGTCTGGCATGGAGGCTTTCATTTTTGAATGCTAAGACGGTGTCATTTCCACCTTAACATACAAACGCCACCTTTTGAGCTAAGACATTCCAAATAATAGCTGCAGGGCGTGCCATGCACACCCCGAGCATTTAGCTCACATACTATCTAGTTGTCCAACTCATGCGGGAACGACCTACATCCAAAGGCACAATGCGGCACTCAATGCGACCGAATATACTGTAACTATATTCCCGACAATTGTTTCTGTTGCGCACTCGAGGCCTGACATGGTTCATCTTGACTTCAAGGAGCGAACCATGTTCGTTATGTTCGTTAATATTCTATTAAACTAATCGTCCTTATCATCGGCGCTCTTGGAAGTGTCAAGCTTTCACTCGTTAATAGCCTGAAAAGCATCCCTGCGTGTCAACAATATGCTAAAACACTTGCGGGTAAAATGCAGAAGGCAGTAGTCCTTGGATCACTCCGTGTTCTCAGAGTTCACGAAACTTTTGCCGAATCGTCGTATTGATTCCGTTACAGACTGTAAACACCAATCTCCCGGCCGTGAGACGTGCTTGTGGCTGAAATTTCACCGCGATTTCGCTGGGAACGGGTGCAATTTGTGAGATTAACACCCGCTCCCGGCGAAATCCTGCGGTTGTCCTTATGACAGATTTTAAATTATATATATATATATATCTTCTCTCTGGCTAGAAATTTGTATCTCTTTCTGTCCCTACAGTCTATGTTTCTATCTCTCAGTCTAACTCTCTCTGCTTTACAAAATGTTTGTGTCTTTTTTAATACCTGAGATCCCCAAGACGTCTCTCCTTAACAGAAAATAAAGTAGTACCTTTTCTTAATATCTTATATCGATATATAATTTTTCCGTAAGGTTTTTATACTTATTACGAAAATAATAATCCTTATGGAAAATTGATATAAGACGTTTTCAAACCGAACTATTTATTTTACGGAAAGGGCAGATAAGTATCCATCGATAGATACAGATACAAAACTTTAGAATGGAGAGATCGACATAGGATACAAAACATATGAATAATTAGACACAAAACTTCAATTCACTTTCAGAACAAGATTAAAGTTTCTAGTAGGGAGATAATAAAACTAAGAGATATAAATATTGATGAAATTTTTTAAGCTTGGAGATATAGATTGAAAGATAAAAAAACATAAGTAATCTAAGATACGAAAGGTATATTTAGGTACCGAGAGAGAAATTACACATTTTTATCAGGTATATGAAAGGAGAAAGAAAATGTGTCAGTAATTGTTATGAAAAATGTATCTGAAAGACATTCTTTAAAGTCAAAGGTAGCAGATTTTTAAAAAAACGCTCGTCCTTTCTAGTTCTTAATAATTTATTTGCCCGCGAAGAAGATGCTTATCTTCTCTTACCTCTGAGTAATTTTTTGTGATGTAGAGACTCTGCATTTCATTTTAAACTATTTTTGGAGAAATAAGGGTCACATTTTTTCTAATTTATATTATAATTTATTATAACATTCGAACATATATTATAATCTTTCTTTAGAGGTACGTATATTTATCCTTTTTAATCGAATATACAAGAATACAAACATTAAGTATTAAAATTTTAAATAATCAAATACAATTATAAAAACATAGAATACGTAAATAGTTTTCGTAAATATGTATTATTTTTAAAGTAATGCGGTGTAACTTAGCGATTTCTAACATTTCTTTTTAGCAAATCAAAAACAAATCTGTAATACTGTCAAAAAACGTGCAATCATATCCAAACAGCATAGAAGCCTTTTAGAAGGCTTTCTAAAACAATATCTTCGTCTTCTTGCTTTCTTCAATCCACGATTCTTGCGCCATTTTCATCATGTGAAGAGACACTAATTTTTGTTATCTGATTGACTTGGAAGGGTGTTTCGGAGAATTAAAATTACTTCAAAGAAAATTGAAGTGAATTGAACTAATTTGAAGTTGTTATGTACCTAAATTTCAATTTGAACATAACTCCAACTAATATACCTGGTTTCAAACCTCCAATGAATTTTCATGAATCCATCAGCAAATTAAACTATAATTTGTATTCAATTAAATGTCATTTAGCGTGTATTTTATTATTAAATTGCGGTAAACATAAAATTAAGATAAATTAAACTAGATCGCATTTTAATTTAATGAAAAGGCATTATCAACTAAAGCAAAATTAAATTGAATTAAATTTGGTAAGTGAATAATTATATAATTCGGCAAAATACAATGAGAATGGAATTAAAGGAAAGGATAGTTTAAATTAACTAAACTCCGAAAGGAATGAAGGAAGTATAGTTAACTGAATATAATTAAACAGAACTGGTCTAAATTTTATTCAATACAAAGTGAACTTAAGAAAGTATGTAAATGCTTCTTAAAAAGCACGGGACAAAATTATTATGTCAATTCCATATAAATAAATTATGTATAACGTAAATGCCAAACAGTCAAACTAACATAAAATATATCTTACTGATCCGGGAACACTTCATCTTCTGATGATATTTTCTTGCTATATTTTTTACCTTTCTTGAGTTTCGCCTTAACATTATCATCTACTATTTCGTTATCTATATCTACCGATTCCTCCAAATTAATTTTTTATAGATCACACATCTCTAAGTTCAGGTTGCTTATTGTCTGTTCAAGACTATCAACAACTGCACTTTTAGTTTTATCGCTTAATTTTAAAGCTGAAGAATGATCTTCACCATTGCTTTTTCAAGTTGAATCTAATGCAGAAATAAAAAGGATTTCATAACTTTGTAATTATCGTTCCTACGATGGTGTCTGTCTGCCTGTATTGAAAGTACAGTAAAACTTCAATAATTCAAACCGTCAATAATTCGAATTTTCGATAATTATAGCCAATGAAAATTGACTATTTTGTGCAGTATATTTTCAAAAGTTATATATGGGACAGAATACGCCAAGTGTTACAAACTAAATTTTTTTTCTTTAGATCGGGTTTAAACTTGGCTAAATTATAGTCCTAACGTGTACCTACATTAAGTCACCAAACAATAGGTTCATCTATCATCCGTTTGCAATAAACAAAGGTCTGAAGTTTTCACTTTTTCACGCCTCTCATAAATTTCACGTTAGCTTAAATTCTTTTAGGATAATCCGATTGGACTTTTATTACTTTTTTTATACTTTTTGAAATCATGTAGGGTAAAAAGTAGGCTGGAAACGTTTTCCAGGTCAAATGAATATTTTTACGCTCATTATAAATGAAATAAGAGGTGTGCGATCAAATATATAACGCGGTTTATATATTTCTGCACAGGGGCCATCCATATACCACATGGACAATTTTTCACTACTTTTTGACTGCGCCCTCCCCCCTCGTGGACATCCGTG
>NC_046665.1:863403-871698 GCF_010883055.1 Belonocnema kinseyi | reverse complement strand
CCCCCTCGTGAACAAGCGTGGAACTTTGTCATACCCCCCACCCCACTAAACTGTCCACGTGGTATATGGATGACCCCACAGATAATCATCTAAAAAAAGTTAAATATAATTTTAAGGAACATTATAACTCACAGTATTCGTGCCCGAACACTGCGTAAGTTTAACGTCGTACCCTCGTGCGTAAAACCCTAAATTTGACCAAGAAAACATTTGCGGCCCACTTTTTATTCTACATTATTTGAATAAATATAAAAAAGGCTTTTTTTAAATATGGTTTTTTTTTCTTCAAAACATCAATTTCTATTTTGATTATCAAGAAAAATAAAGTAATAAAAATATATAGTTTTAATAGACTTGAAGGACATAAGAAGAGCTTTTCAAAATACTATAATAAAGGTCTAATCGAATCATCCTAAAAGAAGTTAAGCTAATGTGAAGTTGAAGAAACTCGTGAAAAACTGAAAACTTTAGGCCCCTGCATATTGAAAACCGGTTGATATTTATTGATAACATTTTCCCCTTTTCCTTTCCCCCTAAAAAAAAAGAAAATTATTCATTATTAATTTTATTTCTACTATTATCAAACTACAATAAAAAATATATAATCACCAACGTTTCGGCACTCATACAGCACCCTTATCAAGACAAGAAAATATATAATAAAATAAAAGTAAAATTTTTTGCGAGCGCGAACAGCACCACTGCCACGATGCTATCTCATTGACAACTGAAAATAAATAACTGAGAATCAAGTGAAACTTTAAAAGGCAAACCAGCCATAAACAAACCTGACATAAATATGACCTCCAGTCCAAGTCAGTTAAATTAGAATTTAGGATATTTAATTCAGATAAAACTCAAAATCCCTTTTTAACGTCCAAAAATCAAGTTGATGTGAAGATTTCCTAAAAATAAAATCAAGAATCTAAGGACCAAATTTTGACAACCACGACAAAATGTTCCCATTGCAATCTGATAAAAAGAAGAAGTATATATAGTTGTGACTAATGTTGCAATATACTCAGTCTATTTTCCTATTAAAACTGTTTTTTTCAATGAATTTTTCAGTATTTTCTGGTTTTAAGAGTGATTCTCGGAGGTATTGTGAACCCATTCAGTCTCTTTTCCTACTTCAATTGACTAGACACTGAGTTTTTCACTCATTTTATGCCAATTTTCCATTTTCAAGGGTGAGTTTTTGAGAATTAAGAAAAAACGACGTTATGAAACCTAATTCTGACACCGGGTTTCGATTCAGAACGTCAAAATACATAGACAATGATAGGTCTTGTCTCTGGAACCGACCAGTTTTTTTGTGTCTGCCGGCGTTATGTACAAAGAGCAATTTCCCAGATAACAATTGGTGCGCAGGATATGCGCACTGTGGAGGCATGTAGGCGGACTAATCCGCACGTCGTGTTGTTTCGATCAGCACTCAGATGCGCCATCCATGGAGGCGCATATGCGATGCACGCCATGCAAGGCTCGCGCGTGCGTGAATGAAGCAAACACTCGGTAGGCGTGGGTTGACTATCCTAAAATTATTTATTTATATTGAAGGAGATAAAGAAAAAAGTTTGAATTAAATAAATGTATCGGAATTTATTAACAAAATAGCACGCCTATAGCAAGGATGGTGGAAAAAACCCACAATCGCGATCGACTGTCCTCAAATTTTCATTTCCTCCCAGATGATAGCGCTACGTGCGGAAACTCTAGGAACTACGAGAACATGTGATGTAAATTTTGAACCGGCACAAATATAACCTATTAATTCCATTGTGAAATTCCCAACTGTTTGTGTTTAATGGAAAAAATTGTTGTGCAAAGTGTCAGTACTAAAAACCTATTTAATAAGTGATACAACAATGTCGCGTTGTTTTTGTAAGGGCTGTAATTCAAGTAGTAGGGCACAGAAAAAAGAGGTATTATACGCAAAATCCTCAATATCTATGCTTGCGTTCCATTATTTTTATATTCCTCCTCTTGCTTTAATGGCATTACTCATATAATTGTATAAATTATACAAGCATTATCACTGCGTTCGCGAGCCCAACTGACACTTGACATAACCAAATTGAACCTGTAAACACACTCGATACTCCATAGCAGACGACAATTTCTAATTTTATATTTTCACTGAAGGGAAGTTCTAATCTGCGATGGCATAAAACTCTGAGGACAGGCGATCGCAAACTGGCGCCATTCGAAATACATGACTTGCGGTCTCCTTGCAGTACATCGTTATTCTCACAAAACTAGAACCGCCACACACTGACGCGTTGCAATGTTGCAAAAGGCACTGGGCTACCGGCAGCTAGCCGGCTAGTTCCGCACAGTCCCATGTGCGCAGAAAATAGCGGCGTAAAGCGAGAGTGAAAGAGACGGGCAGATCTATTTGTCTCTTTCACTCTTAGAATTACAAAAAATATAGATCCTCTATCTCTTTCATATCTATGATATTCTGCTTTGTGATTTTGTTGCGCTACATCTGGAGGACGGCACCTTTATTGAAAAGGCAATTTATAGCTTTTATGAGCATTAAATACTAAATTTGGTTAATTTATAAATTAAACATTTTGTACCCTCACTGGGTACTCATGTTGCGCTTGTACGTGCCGAAAAATTTCGTCACAGGGTGATTGTAAACAAGCTCGCATTGTGCCACACCTTGCGCACGCACTTCAGTTACAATCACAAAATGTGGGCGAACATGGTAAATTTTGGCATAAAAGTCCTGCACACATCGACGAGCCCGTAACATGCGCGCACGAATTATTATCTGGGTTTGTATACCTACTGCCCAAATCATCAATCTTTGATAACATTTTGTCTTGAACACCTGCATTGCTTCGAGTTCGATCTGTTATCTGTCTATCTCTCTCCTTCAATTCTTTTTTTAATATCACGTCTTTTTTCAACATTAAATTATTGCCGGCCACTTCAACTTCGAAACTATCACTTTCGTTATTGTGTAGTTTACGCTAGTATATTGAAAAATAAACAATTAAAAAATCAAAATATACTTTAATTGTGATACATTTTTCGTATTGCAATTGAGTATTCTAACAGTACGTCACACTCGGTTGGTAATATCGAAATCTATAAGGGCTTATCACTTGGTGGATTGCTAAGCACTGATTACATAGGAGTTTGACTAAAAGCAATTTTTTGTCCGACCCCCCCTTGAAAACGCGCCATTGCATGCACGTGAAGCATGCGTAAGATAGCAGCTTTCAGCT
This sequence comes from Belonocnema kinseyi, assembly GCF_010883055.1. Taxonomy (NCBI): domain Eukaryota; kingdom Metazoa; phylum Arthropoda; class Insecta; order Hymenoptera; family Cynipidae; genus Belonocnema; species Belonocnema kinseyi. The sequence goes on along the minus strand of NC_046665.1, from coordinate 868,456 downwards.
AATGCGACGTTCGCTTATGCGCTCTTCGCCGTCTTGGAGACATAAAAATTTACGCCTGCTACATGAAACTTTACACCCGATAGAGATTATTATATTTGCTTTTAAAAAATGAAATCGCTGTACCTCACAGTCTTCCTTCCACTCTAAGTACGCTATTTTTTCCTTTCACTTTTAATTTAAAACTGCCAAGAACACGAAACATCCTTTATCTGCTTCACATGCTTGTTTCCAAGGAGGGTAGAGCAAAAAGTATAGTGTGTATCAAGGGAATGTACTATTTTGTCCGACCCCCTTGAAAACACGCCATTGCAAGCACGTGAAACAGACGTAATGTGGACACATTCGCATTTTGCCACCGAGACAAAATGAAACTTTGCGTCCACTATACATGCACTGCACCACGCAAGTTGGACGCCCGGCAGAACTGGTAATATCATGTGATTTCAATTGGAGTACAAGGAAAAGTGATAAAGGGGAAAAGAAAAAAGGAAAGGAGAAATGGGGAAAAGGGTGAAGGGAACGGGGAAAGGTTAAGAGGGGAAGGGTAAAGAGAAACAATAAAAGGGGCTAGGGAACCAGAAAACAGAAAAAGGAAGTGAAAAACCGAAAATGCTGAAAAGGAAAAGTAAAAGGGGAAAGGGAAGAATAGGAAAAAGAACAAGGCTAAAGGAAACGGGGGAAAGTCGAAAGGATGAACAGGGAAAGGGGAATAGGAGAAAGGGAAAATGAGAAAGGGTGAAAATTGAAATGGGAAAAGGGTACGGGGGAAATGGGGAAAAGAGAAACAGGTTGAAGGAACCCGGGAAAGGATGAAAAAGGAAAGGTCAAAAAGAAAAGGGAAAAGCGACACAGTAAAAGTGAATGGGGAGAGGGGAGGAAAAAAAGCGAAACCAGAAAGGGGAAAGGAGCATGGAAAAATTAAGAAATTTCGTGGAAATAGTTTCGAAATACACCAAACTCTTTCTTTCAGTTACTCCCTTCTCGGCCTTCCTAGAACTGCTGGCTCCGCAGTTTCTCAGGGGAGCAGGGCCAGAGCGGTTGTTAAATTATACAGGGTGTCCCAGGAGAATTGTCGGTCCTTGTAATGGCGGATAGAAAAAAAATTCAAGTCGAAAAGTCTGACGACATTTTTAGGTTCGGTGCGTATTTTGGGTACTACAGGGCATTGAAATTGCATGTAGGTGAACAGTTAGTTGCAAGTGTGCGTGCGACCCCGGAGAGCAATATCTCCTATGGCGGTATCTTCACCTTGCTTCAAGAATTTAAAAAAAATGCGATTAGGAATGAATTTGCCTGTTTAAATCGGGTGAGCTCGAGTTTGATCGAACCGTAAAATAACTTTACAACCAAATTAATTTTCATATTTAAACATGTTCGAGATAAAATAATGGCTCATCGAAATTCGGTGCATGGAAAAAATGAAAATCTTGGCCAAGTTCATCGAAATTGGTGAGCGTAGCACCAATAATTTCAGTGAGCCCAGATAATTCGCATATTATTGAAAATATTCAATGACCGTCCAAACTATTAATCCTGATTCATGTAAAATTTAATCAAATGTATTGAGTTCTCTGAATTGTTCGCAAAGTATGGAATTCTCTTCAGTTATTTCGAAAGTCATCACCTTTGGTCAATGAGTTAACTACTACCTTTACAAAATTTTTAAGAATTCACTTTTAATTGTTGTAAATCCCTTCAAGCCTTTTGAATTCTGCAGAATTCTCTTGATTTCCTAGACTTCACGTGTAATATTTTGAATTCCCTTGAAGATTTTAAAGAATTCTCTTGAAACACTTAGGATGTAACTTGATTTATTTGTAATTTTCTTTGATTCTTCTTAAAACATGACATTTTTTGAACTATTTCGAAATTTAGCAACTTTGGTTGACGGATGAACAGCCACTGGATTATGATGCACACCGTTTTCTGTAATTGTGCATAATTCTGTAGAAGTATTTGAATTCAATTTAAATCTTTTGAATCTTTTAACACTTTATTTTAATTCTGTTAAAATCATTAGAATCCGGGTTGAATTATCGTAGATTCCTTCAAGTCTTTTGAATGCTGCAAAATTCTCTCGATTTCTCAGAATCCACGTGTAATCTCTTGAATTCTTTTAAACATCTTTGAATTCTCTTGAATAATTCAGAATATAAGTTGATTTATTTTTAATTTTCTGAATTAGCTAACAAATGAATTTTTTCCATCCATAAATATGCATTAAATTTGTTATTATAAGGGCAGATGTCTTGATTTATTCTTAATTTTCTAAATTCTTCTCAAAACATGAATTTTTTTCAATTATTTCTCTAACTGCATCAACTTTTGTCGCCTGGTTTAGTACTGCTTGATTAGGATGCACACATTTTTTTTTAATTCTACAGAATTCTGTATAAATTTATGAATACGCTAAAAATCATTTAAATTCTGTTCAAGTTTTTTTTAACTTTCTTGAATTCTTTATAATACAAGTTCAAATCTTTTAAAATTGTTCAAGTCTTTTGAATTCTGTAGAATTTTCCCGATATACAGACAGTTTTTTTCAAATGTACGATAGTTAAAAAATGTGACTACTTCAAGTTTGTACGTGTTTGAAAAATACTTCAGTTAATCTAAAGGAATAAAATAGGTCAAGAGTGAGTAAAGTTTATAATTTTTTTGTGGTTTATATTTGTTATAATTTGTTTATTTATTTACATTTTCTAGTGGAAAGTGTTGTTTCAAAATCTGACACAGACTTTTTCAATTGAGTTTTCTAACGCATCGTGTTCATCATCGCGGTTGTGGTGTCCTATAGCTTAATCTCCGAATTATTCCCTAAAATAGTCTCTGAAAGCCTCTAGTATTCCGTCTTCATCATATAGCATTTCCCCGTTACTATTTCTCATGTTGACAAATTCTGTACTTTTTTCCCCTTCATTTTTTTATAAAGCAGTTTCTTGCTTCCTTAAAATTCGTTCTATTTTCTTCTCTTCCTCTGCTCTAATTTCATCTTTACGTTCCTTAATTATTTGAGTATCCTGTTTTTGTGTCTGTAACCATTTATACATCTATTCTTTCCTCATTGGTAAGACCTGCGATATTCAAAGTTCTCCTGTACGCTTCTCTCTTTGCTTTTTGGGCAGCCTTAATTTCACGATTCCACCGCGCATCACCAGATATTCTTCCTACAACCGCGGTACCACACACTTCGATCGCACATCTAACAATGATATCCCGTAACTTTGTCCAGGCGCCCTCTATATCTTTGTTTTTATACGGTCCTTCCATGTTGCCATATCTATGCTTTCGATTATCTTATTTTGGAAATCTATTCGCACATCCGGTTTCTATAGCTTCTCAATTTTGATTCGCGTTTGTTTTGTTTTCTTGGTTCTCTTTTTTCTCCATCCCCGACCTAAATTAATTTTGAAGATCAGAAGGCAATGAACAGTATTTCATTCAGAACCCCGCATGACCCTTGTTTCTTTCACCAGCTACTTTCACCAGCTACTACTTGAAAACACCCTTAAAACCAAAAATGTCAAATCTTCATGAAATCGACTTTTTGAACACTGTATTCCCGTCTTTTTTCACTTAAAATTATTATTATTTGTCTGGTAGCACTGACGGACCAAAAGAACCGAATGGAGCCTCTAGAAAGTACCCGTAAAGACCCCATTGGGACCCCATTCGGTTACTTAAAAAAAACTCGAAAAAACAGAAAAATCAACTTTTAAATTGTTGAAATTCGGATTCTACGTTGAAATTCCCTATAGAAGGTCACGGAATAATCGCAATAGTTTTTTTTGCAGCGGTAAAAAGTTTAAAAAAATATAAGACGTATAACGCCTGTTGACCGCTACACTTTAAATTTCATAGTTAACAGCCTAAAACATAATAATTAGGAATCTACGGGTTTCAATGATTTCAGATATCTAACTTTTTTTTCTAAATGTTTACAATTCGAATTAATACAACGTTTCTCGTAAATGGAATGAGATACGCCAAAAAAAGACAGCATTTTTTCATTTAACTACAAAATTGTATATTTGTATATTAGTGTGCGCGCACGCCGGCGAATTTCCGTTTGCGCATTTCATCCTAGACGCAACAAGCGTCTACGTCGACCATTTCTGCAGAGCTCTTTCCGACCACAAATTAACTTAATAAATTCTGGAAGGTATAGGTTTAGAAATAATCCGAAAGGTTCAGAAACAATTTCTTGTCCGAAAATTAAAAAGTTCATATGGAAATATGAAAATCGTACTACAATTACTAAGTGTTTGCCATCTAAAGCTACGAAGCAGTTAGGTAGTTGCCACTTTTCGTAAAAACCATGAATAACACAGACACACGAAAAAAGTGTGCGGATCTGGTAACAAGACACACGTATTCCTATAGATTTTGGGGCGCTGAATTCAAATTCGGTATCAAAAATCACCCATCACGTCATCTTTGAGCCTTTACTGCTTTAAAACTTTCCCAAGCGTCCATTTCAATTTTCGTCATGTGACTCACGAAATTAGTATCTCTTGTCAATATTCGAATCTGTGGTCCATCCAAGGCTCCTTCTTTCAATTTAGCGTCTGAAACATTAGGGAATTTAAGGGATATATACTTATAGCATTGTCCATCTTTGTGTAACGCCTTGACAAATTGCTTCATGAGCCCAAGCTTTATGTGGAGGGGTGGTAGTCAAATTTTTTCTGGATCAACGAGGCTTTGGTTGATGATATTATGAGAACCAGGTTTGAATGAATCTCTTAAAGGCCAATGTTTTTTGCTGTAATGATTGGTTCGATCTCTGCTATTCCCTAGGCATATAAAGCATGGCTCTCTCGTGAAACCCGATTGTTGGCCTAATATCATTGTTATGATTTTGAGATCAGCACGTATTTTCCATTTGTGATTCGTGTAATTAAATTTTTTAAGAAGCATTTTAACATTGTTATATTCTTATTTGATGACTGTTGAGTGAGCTATAGGGATAGGAGCGTAAGTATTCGTGTTATGCAGTAAAACAGCCTTAATGCTGCGTTTTGACGAATCAATGAAAAGTCGCCATTCTTCG
>NC_046665.1:861920-863303 GCF_010883055.1 Belonocnema kinseyi | reverse complement strand
CTTAACATACCGTCGCCACATTTTGAGCCAAGACATTCCCGATGATAGCTGCAGGGCGTGCCATGCACACCCCGAGCATTTAGCTCACATACTATCTAGTTCACCAACTCACGCGAGAACGACCTACATTCAAAGGCACAATGCGGCACTAAGAGTGCTTTATTACAATCTCTGTCACTCTTACGGCATTAATCTTAATATCGCTCCTCTATATGCTCCTAGGGAAATTGAGTCAATTGTAGAGAAGTGGAAGTGCCGAATTTACTGGAACTTTATATTCTCGACAATTGTTTCTGTTGCTCACTCGAGGCCTGACATGGTTCTTCTTGACTTCGAGAAGCTTAACCTACATAGAGGTTTAACCTATCCTAACCTAACAAAACCTGACCTAACCTAACCGATTACGCTAGCAACCCTGTTCTTGCGTACTTTCATATTTTGACATTAATAGCAGTAAATGTTTGGAGTTTCGTAACCGCTTGTTGCTAGCATTATTCGCCTGTGTCTGTAACCAGGGCACCTCCACGTGGTGACGGTGGGCAACGGATCCACATTGGCTGAGTCCCTGGGTCCCACAGTTAAAAAGTGTATTACGATGCAGGGTAAACCCCCAGTATCGGCGTCTGATCAGGGTGGGAAAGCGGGCTCTCCGAAGTCGTCATCATGCAACCGTAGCTCTTCATCAATGGATCACTTGGTTGGTGTAGAGTCTCATGCTACAAGGAAAAAAACCGCGAGCATTTTTCAATCGCATGCCTGCAAGAATAGCTCAGATTCATTCTGTTACATTTGCAGTAAATATGAAGTGAGCAGTTTGCGAAAATCAATCTACGAGGAAGTGAAAAGTCTTTACGGAAAGTGTTTTGACCGTAAATTGCTTTACCAAGAAACAAAATGGGTTCCTCACGTCATTTGCCATTCCTGCAGACTTATGTTGTATCGTCTAAAAAATTCAAACAAGGAAAAGTACCGCAAGTACTCTACACCATCCACATGGAAAAAAACCCGTTATTGCGAAGGACTGCTACTTTTGCATGAATTCCGTCAAAGGGTTCAACGCCAAAAATAAAAATAATATGTCGTACATTAATGTGTGCACAGTCACAAGAGCAATTACAATCAATAAAAATGCACGCCAGACTGATTTAAGCGCTTTAGAAGATGATAGAATGGAAGTTGAAAGTCAACGTCATGGAGACGGTAGTGAAACCAGTGATCGAACAGAAAATAGTTCTGATGATTCCGATGAAAATGACGAAAAAGATGACGAATATAGCGTTTATAAAATAAAATTGAAGGTTCCAATATTAGTGTCGCAACTAGAACTGAATGATTTTATTAGAGATCTTGGATTACCGAAAGACGGCGCTGAATTTGCCGCTT
>NC_046665.1:835491-861820 GCF_010883055.1 Belonocnema kinseyi | reverse complement strand
GTGAGTACTCGAGATGGATTAGATTTGATGCATTTTGCTCACCCCTAATACTGAAGTGAAGTCCGAGTGTTTCAGCAGCCTCCTCCGCTGCTTTGTACAGAACCGCTCCTTCGCCGACTTCTTCGTGATTCCGGACCATTTTAAGAAGAGGGTCTCTTCCATTTGAAACTCTAGGTACTGTACCCAGAATAATCCTGTTGTGAAGACATTCAAGACTTAATATTGCGCGACCCCCTTAACGGCGTGAGATGTACAGTCGCGGAACGGACTGCAGACACTTTGTTCCTCGCCGACAGTTCGGAAGACCAAATCTGTCGGATGAGAGGTTTGTATTTGCTTCGGAGAGTATCCTTTATAGATGTCACATCCTGAATGCGGCTTTGTGGCATGCCCAAGTATGTATAAGTCTCTCGAGCGCAAAGGTGTCGTATGGCGCTTCTATCAATGAGCTCAGGATCTTCAGGGATGCCATTAAGTTTTTCTCGGTTCAAATAAACCTTGGCTCATTTGTCTAACCCAAATTCCATTCCAATTTCCTTAGTTTATCGTTCGACAATTCCCAGAGCTAGATACAGTGGCTCTCTGTTTTTAGCATAGATCGTAAGATGGTCCATGTAAAATACATGAGTGACCTTGTACTTTCGATCTGCAGGTTTGCCGCACAAGTACCCGTCGGAATGGCGAAGTGCTAGTTGTCACACGATTTTTTCCAGATGAGAAAGTAAATCTGGTTTTCCAAAGCGGCATAAATCTCTCTATGCAACCAACTATTTGCGGATGAACCTTTAAGATTTCCAAAGACGGATGATAAGTCTATGGGAGGTCGAATCGAAAGCTTTCCGTTAATCATTCCAGGCCATCAATAGGTCACACTGGTAGTATGCTGCATCTTTGCAGACACATCTATCTATTTGCAGGTTCTTCCGACATCCGACTACGCCTTTCTTTGAGCCTCGTTGTTCATACATTTCTTGCCACACAGGTTCAATTGCCCGAACAATCCTATCATTTAGGATAGCTGTGAATATCTTATAAAGTGTGTTCAGACAAATTATTGGCCTGTAATTCTTCATGTCAGCTAAGTTGCCTATTTTCGGCAGGAGTATTGTGCGCCCTTCCACCAACCACTCTGGAATCGGCTCTTCCGACTTCAAATATGAGGTGAAAATACGGGCCAAACGCTGATGGGTGGAAGAAAACTTCTTCCACCAGAAGGTTTTGATACAATCGGGTCCTGGTGCGGAATGGTTCTTCATCCCTCTTAATACTTTTTTCACCTCCTCGGTAGTGATGGGTGGGCATTCTTTATCGGGTGTTATGAGGGCAACACATAACTCCTTGAAGCTATTTATATTTTCTGAGTCTTCATCCAGTCTATGCTGAAGTTCGTAGACTTCTCTCTAAAATACTTCGACCTCCTTTGGTTTGGAAATTAGCTCTCTGAGAAATTCTTGCTTTGTAATTAAAGAAGCTACCAGAGTTAATAATTCCTCAAATTTTGTGGAAGACATTCTGCACTAGTTGTTAAATCTCTTAGAGTCCATTTTCATAAGTGGAAATAAGGTGTAAAATGCCCCGCATGTCTTTTGAGCCATACGAAAGTTTGATGTTTGTACTCTTTTTACCTTAAGTCTACGTAAATCCACTTGTCTTTTTTTATATTTTTTATTTTTAAAGCTATTATTAACATAACCGTTACTGCTAATATCACAGGCAGCCTCTTTATTATAAATAATAAATAAATATATGTAGTCGGATTATAAATGAAAATTACAATGAACGGTAACAGTTTACTCTGATAATTACTACTTTAATATGAATTATAGTAAGTACAGTTATTAACGAAATAGTTCGAAATCGTTTAGTAGTTGATATTTAGTAAGAATTCATATAAATCATTATAATTAGTAAAAAACTTTTAACTTAAATCACAGCTGTCAATCATTTATTTATTTAGGCCTTTTTCGCAATCTGTTTTCAAGTGATAAAGACTTCACACTATTTTATTTGTAACTTATTTCTACTAATTCAAATTGAGAGATATTGTTCTTTATAATGATAAATTACTTTCAAAACAATATCTTCTGATATATCACTTACTTTTTCTTCTCCTATATTCTCTTCATCAGTTCTTTCTACGTCCATTTCTCCGCTATTTCTTTCCTAATTTTAAATAATTTCTAAACAAAATCCTTCCGAGGTTAAATCAGGTTACGATCTCTTGTTGGATCTGTCAAAAACTATAAACATTTTAAAAACTGGCGCCGAAAACTTTTAGTAACCAAAAGTACGAAAAGTGACCTGTCCGGAGTTGAATAGCCGCCGCGTGTGAATTCAGTTATGGCTGCACAAAAGGGAAACGCGATTAGAAAGAGAAGGTATAGAAAGCAATGTTGGAAATAGAAAGACAGAGAAGTATGAAATCCGTCCATTCGTTCGTACGTCCTATCTTTTTCAATCCACTCAGCAAGTTTTTGCATATGATTAAGAGCTTTCAAAATTCAAATACTCTGACATTTATCTAACAGAAGCAATAGTAAGGAAGCGTTTAATTAAATGATATATGAAATGGTTGGGATTCGAAGATTCTCATAATAGTTCGGAAAAGTAATTCAATATTATAAAAAATGTTTATGTGTATATATGTGTACATTAAATACTCAGTGGGCATACTGGGCTTAAAATCATTTTAAAGACGTCTTTTTGTGGACGCACTTAGGCTTTAAAAAAAAGACGTAATGAGTTCGTAATAAAGACGTTCTAATCTAGCCCCATAAAGTACATCTTAAAGATGTTATCAGAACGGCTTGAGGATGTCTTCAAAAGGTCCTATGTTTGGCATTCCGTCGTCTTAAGGATGTCTTAAAAGGATATCCAGGGTACAATGTCGTAACGATGTCCCTGGGACATCTTTGAAGCGTCTTGTACAAGATTATCATTATTCGAAATCAACTCAAATTCAACGCTACCAAAAACATCCTCTAGATCCTCTAGAGTATGCCCGAAACTGTTCAAAAAGTGGAAAAAAACCGTAATTCAAATGACGATTTGATTGAGGATATTATGCTAAATTAAAAGAATCAACTTTCTTTAATGAAGTACTTTTGAGGACTGCCCTACCAATAGAAAGCTCAGATTATATGCTAAGGATTTTCAAGGCTCTGAGAAGCTCTGAGAAATTCTCCGCAGACACTCAGGTAGATATATTTAAAGGTCCAGATAGCTTATTTAAATGTTTTAAAGGATTTAAAATATCCTTTCCGAAATTGAAATAAAAACGTTCCAGGAACACTGGCGGACAAAGGAACCGAATTGAGAGTCCTCATTCAGTTTAAACAAATGGAATTTGTAACCGATTAGGCCTCTCTTCAATCCACTCCCGTCGACTACTTTCCACAACCTCCCTCTATCCACCGATGGGAACGCGCCTTTTAGATCTACAAAAAACGCGTACACTTTGGCACCCTTTTTGGTTAGTTGTCTATCCACCATGTGCTGCAAGACGTAAATATTGTCAATAGTACGTAATTCCTCTATAATTGTCTTGCCTCTCTATCTCCTTTTTTGTACAGTGGTACGATCACCCCTCCCTCAACCCTCTTGGGAATTTCTCCCCTCTCTATACTTTTTTACAACCCCCTTCAGCCTCCCCTCACATCTTGTGTGCTAAAAAGCCACACTTCGTTCCCTAACCCGCCTAGCCCTGCTGCCTTAGATTTCTTTAACTTCCTTATCTGCTGCCCTATCTCCTCGTCATTCAGCTCCTCTCCATCTACCTTCCTCGTTCTTCTAATCCCCTCATCTCTCCTCCGTGTATCTGATCTCGGAAATCAATCTTTAAAAAATTTCCTCCATTCTTCACTCCCTATCTTCCCACTTATCCCCACTTTGCGTTTCCTAAACTTATTAATTATATTCTACACGCGCCCTTCTGTCTCAACGCTTTTCAACTCCTTTTCCTGCTCTTCCTTCCCACACATCACTCTAAACTTCTTCTTCATTTCAACGCACCCCTCCCTTTTTGCAGTTCCTTCCTTCCACTGCCTGTACTTCTTTTTCGCCTTTCTCTTCATTAGTTTACATTCTCTATCCCACCAAGGCTTCACTGTTCCTTTCCTCTTCTTCCTGAATACCTTCTTTTGCACGCACCCTTTCACTTTCTCTTTCAGATCCTCCCATATCTCGTCCCCCGATTCCTCCTTAAATCTTACGTTGCCGATCTGCTTCTGGTCCCTTCCACTGCGAATTTCTTTAACGCCTTTCACCCTTGCATATTCATGATCACATAGTCTATCGCCGATACCCTATCTTACTGACATACACGTATTCTCCCTCTTCGTCCCCTGTTACCATAACATTCACAACCATGAAGCCTCTGTCACCATACCCTCATCTCTCTCTTCTAGTAAGTCTTCCACCCTTTCGTCAACCCTTTCTATCCCATCCTTATTGTACACAGTCAAAAACTTATGCGGTACCCCTTCTATCTTAACTGCCCTTATTTGCAAACCCTCTCCCTCTACCTCTGCATAAACTTCTCGCTCTAATCCAACTCTAATCCCTTCTTCTCGTCCCATATCCTCCTTTTCTCATCTATTTTTATTTTCTCATACCCTACCTTCACCACTCTTTCTTCACTCATCTCCTTTCTAGCCCCGTCATTTAGTATTCTCTGCACATCCCTGTTCTTTCTCGTCAAATCTTGATCGATACAAACCTGCTTGTCCTTCAACCTATTTTTGTTACGCATTCCCCTAAGTTTTCCTTCCCTATACTTTGTAGCAGCGCTTCCACTCCCTCTCCTTTTCCCCGCTCTTTAGATTAAATCCTGTTATTACAATATTATTTCTCCTATCTGCCTTCTCTCTTCTCTCCATCTTCAACTCCATTGCCCTTATCCTTTCCCTTTCCTATCTCCTAGTTTTCATTCGTATGCTCTCTCACTTTCTCTTCTATCATATTATTCACTCTCTCTCAAATACTCTGCTTCTCGCCCTCCCTCTGTCTACTACTTGCATTTTTGATCTGCCCTCCACCTTCTCAAGCCTTTTTCCGCCCTTTCCTTCTACATCCTAATCTCTTCTTTCATCTGCTTTATTTTATCCTCTTTTTCCCTCCTTACCGACACCACCTCCCTCTGCAATCCTTCTACTTTTCCCCGCAGCTTTTCCACCCCCTCTTCCCATCTCGTATCTCTTACCCTCAGGTCCTCCCTCATACTTTCCATCTGCTTCATAACCCCTTTACGTCCTCTCTCAACCCTCTGACCTCGCCTATCAGCAACCCGAGGGCCTCCTTTTCCGTCTGTTCCTTCATTTTTAGGGGGAGTGACTTACGTGATTGTACGCTTTTTTCAAAGGGACTCTACAGTGCGCTTTTCTCCGCACTCTCTTTGCTATCCATTTTCCTCTTTAAGAGATCCTCCCCTCACTTGCGCTGAACGCTCTCTTCCTTGCCTTGTCGCTTCGATTCTTTCCTCTTCCTGACGCCCTTACTGAAAAATCCGGCGTCGGATACGACGTCAGAACAAAGTTTGCAAAGTTTTACAATAATGGCTTAAGATTACGGTAAAACTTTATTATTGACTTCGTTATATATTTTAATTTGTAACGCACTTGTACAAGGTGTGTTCAAAAAGTAAGGTGACTTTTCCATTTTCGTGGGCTACGTACATTCAAGTTTTTTGTTTTGTTGTGTTGGTACACTCGTCACGATCATATGTTCATAGTTTTGACTATATAGCTCGTGTTGTTTTTCTGGCAGAGGCGTAAAAGGTTAGAAGAGTTTGGTGTCCTCGGCGATTTTCTTCTTTCGAAAAAAATGGAGCAAAGCGTTTGCATTAAATTTTGTGTTAAAAATGGAATTCAGTGCTCTAAAACTCTTGAAATGTTGACAGTTGCATACCGAAGCAAAAGTGCGTTCTCGATTACCGCGCTTTCAAACATGCTTTGGCTCACGGATTGGTCTTGTTCAACATTCATAGAGTTCTTAAATTTAATCAGGGAACATGGCTCAAAAGTTATATTGATTTAAATACAACATTGCGAAAAAATTCGAAAAATGAGTTTGAGAAGAATCTATTTAAATTGATGAACAATGCAGTGTATGGAAACACAATGGAGAACATACGAAATCATGTTAATGTTAAACTTGTGACAAAGTGGGAGGGTAGGTATGGAGCAGAAGCCCTCATAGCTAAACCAAATTTCCATGGTCGTGCAATTTTTTCGGAAAATCTTGTAGCAATAGAGTTGAGAAAAGTAGAAGTGTTGTTCAATAAACCGATCTATGTAGAGCTTGCGGTGCTGGATGTGCCTAAAATACTCATCTACGACTTTCACTATGATTCAATGCGCAAAAAATATGGAAACAATTTTAAACTATTGTACACAGACACACACGGTTTGATCTATGAAATAACATGTAACGACATTTACGGAGACATGAAGACGGTCGTACACAAATTCGACACATCTGACTACCAGCGAGACAATGTTTTCGGAATGTCGCAAGCCAACAAAAAAATTCTCGGTCTTATGAAAGATGAATGTTCAGGTCAAATTATAACTGAATTTGTTGGCTTGCGGAGCAAAATTTACAGTGTGCGATTAAATGGTGAAGACTTTGTAAAATCAAGCTAAAGGTATCAAAGCAATCGTTGTACACAAGATAATATGTTTTGACGATTATCTAGAATGTCTTCAAAATTCTGATATCTAAACAAGAACTCAGTATACTATTAATATAACCGATAATGATGACAACGATTTAACCGAAAACGACAATGAAATGCTAGACCTTCTTGTGAATTCTTTATTTTTTTTTGTTGTAAATAGTAGGTATAGTTTATTTTTTTCTAATTGTAAATAATTAAATTTTGTAAATAGTAGATTCAGTTTATTTTTCCCATTGTAAATACTGATTTTGTAAATAGTAGGTTTATTTTTCCCGCTGTAAACAGTTGTTAATGATAGTTTGCTGATTTAGCTGAATAAAAAAACAACGTATATATGAATTTCTCTCTTTTATTTATTAAAACCATACATGCAAGTAGTATAAGCTAACACTTAATATTTCAGCTCTACCTTGTCTTTAGTTCAACTTAACATTAGTTTAACATGAACTTCACATTAACTTAACATTAACTTAACATTAGTTTCACGTTAATTTAACGTTAGTTTAACATTGCTCAGAGTTGATTCAACATTTCACAGAGTTGATTCATCATTGCACAGAGATGATTCAGCATTGCACAGAGTTGATTCAACATTGCACAGAGTTGATCAACATTGCAAAGAGTTGATTCAGCATTGCACAAAGTTGATTACATATCGGATTTATTTATCCAGCTGTTGTGTGAACTGTCAAAGCCCAACCACTTTACAAATATTTTGCTGCCACGTTTCTTGATTACTTTCTGTACAAGATAAATATCTGGATGTTTAACTTTGAGAAGTTCTTGTTTGTAGAATCCGCCAGCGATGGGTTGATCTCGATAGTCCTTGAGCTTGTACGTCACGAGGCTTGTCAACATAATCCGATCAACAGTGAACCCTCAGTCGTCCAATTGGGTGTATATCCTTTCTCAAAGACGCGTTTGTGCTTGCTGACTCGAACTCTGTCACCAACTTTAAACTTTGGCCTTGTCCTCTGTATATTTCATAGTTTTTTCAAGCTTTGCATGAGCTCCTCTTCATCCTCGACAGTGACATGTTTCAACTTCATACCGATGGATCGATCTATGGTATTGTTGTACTTGGAGATTAGTGTAGATAAAATATCTATCCACCTGTAGTTGCTTCGCAAGCTAAATTGCTTCCACATTTTATTCTTGAGCGTGCGATTAAATCTTTTACAGATTGACCCCTTCAGATTACTATGCGTTGAGTAGAGATTGATGCCATATCGTTATTAGAGATTGATGCCACATCGTGGCATAAGTTCTTTAAAATGTGAATTATAAAATTCTTTGCCTTTGTCAGTGTGTACGTTTTTTTTGGCATACGACCCTGCGCAAGTATAGATTGCATTGCTGAAGAGGCATCAGCTCCACTCTTACTTTTAACAGGAACCACCCAGGCGTACTTGGAGAAAATATCTATGACGGTAAGTAAGTACTGGTAGTCATTATTCTCACGGGCATAGGGTAGCATTTCCACCAAATCTGCCTGTCACGTCTCGTTAATACCACGCATTTGCACACGACGACGCGGATGATTCTTTCTAGCGGGTCTATGTAGTTCTGTTACTAGCGACAATTTTTCGTTTTCCATTCTCGAGTGCGTTCAATCGAGCGTCCAACTGAGCAATGAGTTCAGCGTTACGGACTGACAGATCTTGTTGAGTGTCAATCTGCAGGGTTTTCAGTTTCTCATTAATTGATTCTTCGAGTATACGTATCATCAAATTATTATTGTCAATCTCTGTTCGCATAGATCATGTAACTTGATACACTGTACGTATCTCGTTTTGTATGATGCGCGGCACAAGTGCCAAATTGACTGGGTCGTATTGTTCTTTGGCCTCACCAGCGTTAGAAAGTCTTTTCCGCCTACACCGTATTGACCGTCAGATGTGATTTTAAATCCAACACGAGGCGGTCCACGGCTTGTTGCAGCGATTCGATCCAGGTGACGTCCAAACACGTCGATACTCATTGCAATATTGACGATAGAGTTATGAGTATACTCTTAATATACGAATTCAGCTTCACGCAGTTCCTCAATGATTGGTATGATTTCATTGTTCTGGCTCGTGTTGCCTGCTGCCTGAGAAGCTAGGAGTAGTTGAAGACGATCAACTAGTTCGTTTGGATCATCCCAGCAGACGTAGTCAGTCTTTACATTTTTTCTGTTTAGCATATTTTGTAGCTTGGCTGGTCACGGCCCTGGTGGTAGGGAACCTCCATTAGTTGACCATCGTCTGCGAGATACGTTGAACATTTTTGCAATAAAGTTCTTGTACTTGACACTTCGGCTGGTGCGAACAGCTTCAGTTGGGCTTACCGCTTCTTGTGTGCATTTGTAGCAATCAATATTTCCTTGTAATTGTTCAGATCATCAGTGCTTATAGATGATTTTCGGGAGGTTTTCTAAACAGCAGTTCAAGCAGACCAACTGTTTTCAGATACTGTTTACCACCAACATTGATATATTGTCCTTCAAAACTAATAGGTGTATCACCAATCATAAGGCTGCCATCACTGAGCTTACGCACACCATAAACCGTATCTGAGAAACTTGTCTATCAAATGACCATAATTACACAGCCACACAAAAAAAAGTGTGCGGATCTGGTAACAAGACACACGTATTCCTATGGATTTTGGGGCGCTGAATTCAAATTCGGTATCAAAAATCACTTATCACGTCATGGTTGAGTCTAAACCTCAAAAATGACGAAAAATCGTGCACTGAGGCAAATAAATTTCAAAATAATGCCAGTGATGCAAATTTTCACTTCAAGAACATGTCGAGAACTGTGAAGGATCAACCCTTGCCTGACAACTTATTTAACATAACTTCACTCAACAGAACCTGACCTCACCTAACCTGAATTAACAGAAATTGATTGAACTACACGTAAAGCTCTGGAAGCATATTTTCCCAGTAGCAAATGTGTGCTACATCGAATGGGTCAACTCGAGCCTAACCTAGAAATAAATCTAACCAAACCTAACCTAACCTAACCTGACGAAACACAATTAAACTGATTGTGTTGTCCCGTTGTGTTTGCGGTACCGTTTGAATCAGCTTGGGCTTAACCTGCAAAGACCTAAAACCTAAAAAAACCTGTCCTGACCTAACCTAACCTAACTTAACTTCACGTAAGACAATTAAACTCATTGTGTTGTCCCGTTGTGTTTGCGGTACCATATCATTCAGCTTGGGCTTAACCTACATAGAGGTTTAATCTATCTTAACCTAACAAAACCTGACTTAACCTAAACTAGTCGAATGAAATTCAACCACACGTGTAGCTATGTAAGCGTACCACGTCACCACGTGGAGGTGCCCTGGTCACAGACACAGGCGAATAATGCTAGCAACAAGCGGTTACGAAACTCCAGACATTTACTGCTATTAATGTCAAAATATGAAAGTACGCAAGAACAGGGTTGCCAGCGTAATCGGTTAGGTTAGGTCAGGTTTTGTTAGGCTAGGATAGGTTAAACCTCTATGTAGGTTAAGCCGAAGCTGAATGAAACGGTACCGCAAACACAAAGGGACAACACAATCAGTTTAATTGTGTTTCGTGAGGTTAGGTTAGGTTAGGCTAGGTTAGATTTATTTCTAGGTTAGGCTCACGTTGACCCTTTCGATGTAGCACACATTTGCTACTGAGAAAATATGCTTCCAGAACTTTACGTGTAGTTCAATAAATTTTTATTAACTCAAGTTAGGTGAGGTCAGGTTCTGTTGGGTAAAGTTATGTTAAATAAGTTGATATCAAGCAAGGGTTGATCCTTTATAGTTGTCGACACGTTTTTGAAGTGAAAATTTGCATCACTGGCATTATTTTGAAATTTATTTGCCTCAGTGCATGATTTTTCGTCATTTTTTGAGGTTATGGCTCAACCATGACGTGATGGGTAATTTTTGATACCGAATTTGAATTTAGCGCCCCAAAATCCATAGGAATACGTGTGTCTTGTTACCAGATCCGCACACGTTTTTTTGTGTGGCTGTGTAATTTGCCGTTTGCGTTGCAATTGCCTGGCTACCAATACTGTGGTCCAGGTACTAAGTTGGCGAAACGGCTTTTTAGAGGTGATCCTGGTATGAATCCTTTATACGCAGCGTGCAAAGAACACGAAATTGCATACTCGCAAAATCGTGAAAACGTTGACGTGAGAAACTCTGCAGATCGTGTACTCGCCAATAAAGCCTGGCAGCGTGTTTTTGCTAAAGACGCTGGGATCAACGAGAAAGCTGCAGCACTGGCCATCACTAACATGATCAGTTCTCAAAACTAAACTAATTGCATTTACAAAAGTTGTGACTGCAGCCAAGAAGGCAATGAAACTAAGTAATGATGCTAAAGTGGCCATCAAGTCTGCAATCATAGGTGCACAGAAAGCTGTCAAAAGCGTAGGTGATAAACATCAAGTGCAAAAGCCACGTGTCTTGCCAAACCTTCAAAAGTTGGAGGTGTTTTACCACTGATTCCCATTTTTGCTTCACTCAGTGCAGAAGCCCAACGTCATAAGAGTATAATGAAGGCTATTGCTCTAGGAAAAAGTTTACACCTGAAATCATACAGAAAAGGATTAGGCCTTCATATGAAACCTCATCGGAAAGGACAAGGACTTGATTTAAGACCTGTGTCAAAAAAACTTGTAGTTAAGCTACCTCACCGTTCACTCACTGATGCCGATCTGTTGAAGTATGCTAAAGCTCTAAAGATTCCACATTTT
This sequence comes from Belonocnema kinseyi, assembly GCF_010883055.1. Classification (NCBI taxonomy): domain Eukaryota; kingdom Metazoa; phylum Arthropoda; class Insecta; order Hymenoptera; family Cynipidae; genus Belonocnema; species Belonocnema kinseyi. Next base: position 850,404 of record NC_046665.1, on the reverse strand, counting down.
CGTAGAGTGTTTATGCGTAATCAACTACCTGTAAAGGGACTTCGCTAAGTTGAGTCCCTATTGTCAACCTTGATGATAGTCCCGGCCCTTTTACTCACTGGGTAACCTAAAGTAAAGTTTGTAATAGTGTTGTTTCTTCTGATTTTTGAAGTATTTTATATTTGAAAGAAAAATAAAGTATCGAGCACTTTTTTTAATATGTAATATTTAAACTAGCGATCAATTTTTTCTAAATATTTTGAATTATTTTTTAGGATATGTTATTTTAAATTAAAAACTTAGTTAAAAAGTATTATACAATAATGAAATGAATCGAAAACTGCTCGTTTTACAAAGGTTATTAAATATCAGAAAATATCTATTTGTCACTGAGGTTATTGAAGCGTTTTTCAACTCAAAAATTCTTTATTTTTTATATGCTTTAGATAGTTTTGAAGCGGATTAAATTTTTAAAGAAAAAATTATTGAGCCTTTTGTAAAATAAGTGAAGTTAAATTATTTTTTGCATATTTTCAATTGTTGTTTTAGGAAAGGAATTCCATATTTAAATCTTTGTAAAAAGACGTATGAGAAAAGAATTCGATAAATTGAAAACAGTGCGGTTTATGCAAATTTTCGTATAGCAGAACATTATTTCTTGTCATTGATGTTATTAAAGCATTTTTGTACTTGCAACTTTTCTTTATCATTTATTACCTTTAGGTCGCGTTTAAGCGTTTTAAATATTTGAAAACAACAAGTATTAAATGCCTTGTTAAATAAGTGAAACTTACTTCGCTTTTTCACATATTTAAAATTATTGTTTAAGAAATGTTATTTTGCAATAAAATGGAGTCAGAGAGTATTATATACAATAAAAGAGTTGGATAAGTTGAAAACTGCGCATTTTATGGAGAATTTTTGTTTATTGTTCATTACTTTTAGATATTTTATAACTAAATAATCCTGGATGCCTGGGAATATTCTCTGGGTAAAAACTGTCACTATGTAACATAATAGTATAATTTTTGATAAAAAAATTAAATTTTCAATTAAATATTCAAATTTTTAATAAACAGAGATGAATGCTAAACCAAACATATTATAGCAGGCTTTTCAATAAAAAAATTAACTTTCAACCATAGAAGAGCACTTTTCAATCAAACGATAAATTTTCAATCCAAAAGGATCAATTTTCTATTTCAAACAACGAATTTTCTGCAAAACAGCTGAATTTTTTTATCAAAATAGACGAGTTCTAAACCAAAAATGTAATATTAGAGTTTTTAACAAAAAAGACTACTTTTGTCTAAAAATAGTTTAATTTTATTACTTATTTCTACTAATTCAGTTCTAATTTGAGCAAAAAATGTCAAAAAGGGGGGTTTTCTGGAAAAAGGAAAGAAGAGAAATTCTTTAAGAAAGAGGACAAAGGGGAATGGAGAGAGGAATAGCGAAATATACTCAATAATATAAATTGAGACATTTTGCAAGAAAGGGTCTATGTTTTCGATCGCAGTTTAGGAGATTAGATTAGTAATTAATAATATAAGCTTAGGTTGCCTATGTAAATACTCTATTAAATATCTAATGAACTTTACAATCTTGAATATAACATGATGTTCAATATCTAAACGAAGATACCCGGTAATAAGCGTAGAATAAAGAAAAATTAATATTTTCAGATTTCAGCGCAAAAGTGAATATTATTCTATTATTTTGAATGTGCGATTTTTCCATCTGTCTAGAATGACACAATAAGAATAAGATACCTCCTAAACTTATTCACTTCTATCTCCATAGCGACCGCCACATAGTTTTCTATTCTCCCAAAGAGAACGTGTTTTCAATATACTTAATTCTTTCTAATTATACCGGTAACGCACCTCACAGAGATATTTTTTATTCTTTAGAAGTGGTCATATTTTGATTTTATTTAATTCCTTCTAATAAGTTCACAAAATATGTGTAATAAGTTGGTTTAATTCCTTCATGCGGAATGTAAATTCTGAAATTTTAATTCTCACCAATTCAACTCTGCCTCTCTAGAGTTAAAATTATTAAATTCACACATTTGCATAGATTTCCTTGTTGCATTTCTTAAGACGTTTACATAAATTATTTAATTATAAATATAAATTTAAATATTTTTCGAATTTATTAGTTAGAAAAAGTTTTAATAATGAAAAATAGGTTAAATAAATGTTTTCGTTAAATTTTACTAAGTCGATTGAGAGGAATAGGATTAGCATTTTTTCTGTTCCCGTTGGAGGAATTTTAGACGGAGGAAAAATCGCGTATTCATAGGAATACAAATTCTTAATTTTTCTAAATTCAACGCTTGTTGCCGGGTAGTTGGCGACAGTGAGTACAATTGCAAACACTTTTCCATTCACATAATTTATGATTGAAAAAGTATTAGAATTGATCGAAATTTGACAACACAGTTCTTCAATGGATATCCACGTTTCGAGTCCCCTGAATCCGAAAATGAAGTTTTTACGATGGCGTCTGTCTGTCTTTCCGTCCGTCCATCCATAAACACGATTACTCTCGAAAAAATGAACAGATCAAATCTATCTTTGGCCATCTTTTTTCAGGTCCTAAACGAAAGGACGATTTCGTTAACCAGCAATTTTGTATAAAAATACAAAAAGTGAGCGCATTTTGGAAATTTTTTAGACCACTTTTTTCTGAATTTGAAAATTCTATATACGGACAATATGAAAAAAATCAAGAAAACAAAAACATTGCTTTTTGAAAGCCCTACAAAATTATCATCATACATTTTTGGATTATCTTGCAAAATCAAAAATTCCAATTTTGATTAATCACAAAATAATGAAATATCAAAATTCTGTTTTGTTGTGAAACTATGCAGGATCATGGAATCTTACTACATCGCATGTCCATGTCGTTAAGGTGTGTCTATGATATCGTAAATACGTCGTATGATCTGACGATGTCTTTACGATATCGGTAAGACACCGTAACGGCATGGACATAGGATGCCTTGAAGTTTTCGTAAAGATGTCGTCACGATGTCGTAAAGACATCGCCAAATTTTGTGACCACTGAAGCTTTTTTTTCACCTTATCACAATAGCTTACGAGTATGAGTCGTAGAAAATTTATTTTCGAATTGCAAGAACTTGAAGTTGTAATAAAAAAGTTGGATAAATTTGAATATATCTTATCTATAGGCAAATCAGAATAAAAGTTAAATAAATATATATTTTGAGGAAATTACATAGAAAATGGATGATTATATATTTCATGCGTTTTACAAAAATATTTTTGTTGCTAAAAATAATATTTCAATTTTTCCAACTTTTTTGTTATAAATTCAAGTTCTTGCAATTCCAAAAAACATTTTTTACGATTAATACTCGTAAGCTGTTGTGATACGGTGAAAGAAAAGCTTCAAAATGAGCCCAAGAATATTGAAAAACGTTGACTCTCGGAAGTTATTGAAAATTTAAGAAAACATTGAAATTTACACTTTTTTGCAATATCTACTTAAAAACTAGACAAATTGGCCTTACCCTGGACCTATTTTAAATAGAATTTCGAAAACAATCAACCTTTTAAAGAGACATTTTTTAGCTCCGGTATAATTAAAGCGATAAATACAAAAAAACGATTTTTCTAAGTGAACCCAAACTTTTGACCGGTAGTGTATATGTGTGGTAAAATTTGGTAATTATTATTATTATTATTACACCATTAAGCCATTTCCCTTTCGGGGTAGGCGTGACTCACTCTGTAGGGGAAAGGGGTAGTGTGTGGAAGGGATAGAAATTTTTCAGATTGATCCAGAATTCTCGTGCTATTTAAGTAAATAACACGTTTGTTCCGCAACACTGCTCCGACCCAGGTTGCTGATCAATCTCTCTAGCAATCACCCCAAGCGAAGAACCTCACGAAGTCGTTACGTAAGGTTTCCCACTTGGGTCCATTAGTGGCCAAGGTCTTTTGTTTCAGGCTTCATTCACTCTACTCTCATTCACACATTCTAACCATCTTTCCGCGGTCTACCTCTGGGCACGCTGCCATTTACTTTACCTTGATACACTTGTTTCGTTAGTCGTTCATTTGGCATTCTCTCAACATGTCCGAACCATCTTAACCGATTTCTTTCCCATGTGTCTACTAGCGTCTCTTCTGCACCACATTCTGTTAGAATTGTTTCGTTACTTACTTTGTCCATCAGGGTTTTCCCACATATTATGCGCAAGAATCTCATGTCAATTGCGTTAATTTTACTCTTATCTTTTTCTTGATAAGTCCATGTCTCGCTACCGTATAGTACTGTCGGTACAAATATGGAATTATGTATTGCCATTTTAGCTTTATTTGATATATTTTTACTTCTGATAAGGGGACCTGCTCTACCAATAACCTTCTTACCTTCATTTATTCGTCTATCTAATTCCTCATCTATCTTCCAGTCCCTAGTAAATAAGCTACCAAGATAAACGAACTTATCAACTTGTTCAATTCTCTCATCATTTAATAGAATATTGCATAGTGTTTTCTCGCTCTTTCCTTTGAACACCATAGTTTTTGTTTTATTAGTTTTGTATGTTTGGTAAAATATAACAATTTACATTTTTATAAACTAAGTAGGTAAACAAATTTGAGATTTTTGTACTTTCGTGTAGAAATTTTTTGTTGTACTAAGACTGTTATAAATTATTGTACGAATGACTGCTAGCAGGAAAAAGTATTTAGAAAATAAGTATTGTTATAAGCAATTCTTGTGGCAAAATATTTAAATATGAAGGTTTTCAGATTTCAGTTTCCTTTATAAGTCAGAATCACAACAGATATTCAGCTTTCAGATATCTCATGAGCACGTTTAGATGCATTCTTTAAGGCCATGTGATGAGTGGGTCACGTGCCCAGATTTCTAACTTACCGACACTTTTTTTATTTTCTAACTTATTTTCACACATAGCGCCACATCGAGTTGAAAATTTAAGATCATAATTAAGAAGCACTAAAAAAGGTGGGTCGGACCCTAAATTTTAAAAATTACGAAAGGAGCCACAACAAATTATTTACGAAACCAAAAAAAAACTTTTTTCATAATTATAAAAATTTAGGTAAAGTCCCATCTTTCTTAGTTCTTCATACTTATTATCCCAAATTTTCAACTCGAATTGGCTTTTCATGTGAAAATAAGCAGGAAATAAAAAAAAAATTGTAACGTAGGAATCTGGTCACGTTTTTTAGTTAGTCAGAATTAGTCAACTTTTTTAATGAAAGCCATCTCCCAATTTTGTAACTTGATAAGTCTGTAATAAGTTTTTATTTGGTATTTAAACTAAAAATTTCACTTGATAATTATCCTTAGCTGAGCCCCATCCAATTTTAGGTTCCTGTGAGTTCTAGATTGCTAAGTTAAAAAATGAAAATTTTGTTTCATCTTTAAATGGTGATTTCGATTTCACAGAATGTTATTTCCATCTCCTGAAAGATTTCGACTTTGTTTGTTATCTGGTTCTATACTACAATCCTTGAAATAGAATTATTTAAATGTTTATAAACAATTCAGATAGGCAAAATAAAAATTTTGGCAGTTTCACATAGAAAAAAATGGATATTAAATGACATCCCGTGTGAAGAAATAAGGTGGGCCCCTGCAGAGGCCCGCATGGATTGCCCTCAAACTCGGTAGAATCCATAAGGGTAATCCAAATTGCAACGACATGCTAATCCATAGGGGTCCAACATGGGTATATCTTTGTGATGATAATGCTATTTTGTACTGGGCTGTCAGTGCCGAAATAGGAAATTCAAAATGAGCACAGTACAGTGTCATTGCTAATTAGTACTGCACTGCTATACTCTAACGACATGACAAAAAAGGTATTTAAAATCAAGATATCAATTGAGTGCGAGTACTTTGACTTCAAATATTAATAGTCCTATTTAGAGTGAATACATATGTTATATTTTTTTAATTACGTTGCAAATAAAATTGTTAACCCTACGGAGTATCGAACCTACATATCTATATCTAAATCTAACACCTTACAGTCGGGAGTGCTAACCACTGCGCTAAACCGACAAGTTGAAACTCGGTGAAAAAGCCATCCTCATAAGCTACAGTTCAGAAAAATTAATGTACCAAAATTTAAGCTTTCTTTTCCTAATTACTTATTATTATGCGACGTTATGTAAATGTAAAATGTACGAACTTTTAACAGGAATATCAATAAAAAATTTTTTAATTAATAACTTTGATCGATTACAATTTTTCTTCGCGTAATATTTCGTTTTTCCCGTTGTAAACTATTTTAAAAGTTTTTGAAATTACAGGAAATGAAATTTTTTATAACATTAAAAATTTTTAACGACGGAACTCAGAAATTTGATCGTGAATTTTTTGGCCATTTCTGAATAATAATTTTTTTTAAATTTCGTGTAAGCTTTGGGTAAGCTTTGGGTTTTAGTTTGAATCTTAAAAAAGTGTCATGGAATTTTGGTCAGATATTCATTGTTTCTAAATCTGAACCTATAAAACCATAAAATTTGTGGTGTCAACAAAATATTCATTCTTTGGACTTGAAAATCTTAATCGTTGATCCGTGAGCGCAACCGAGCAGGGCCCTATGCGGTAGCCCGTATAGAACATCCATATTGCTAGAGTTCGTATTTCAAAAATGTGTCATCCAATTTTAGTTAGAAATTCATTGTTTGTAAGTTTGTACTCATGTAAGCTCAAAATTGATGGTATCATACAATTTTCACGTTTTGGACTTTAAAATTTTAATCCTTGATCCGTAAGGGCAACCAAGCTGGGCCCTCGGCGGGGCCCTCGTAGAATTTCCAGGTGTGGAACATCCATGCAGGCCTCCGCCGGAGGCCCTCATCCTGAGTGCTCAGCGGGGCTTTTTCCACACGGGATTTTAATGGTCCGTCCAAATACTAAAGTTCCTACTATGATTTAGAAAATGTCAATTTTAAGCTTGTACCAAATGCAGCGTTCCAAATTAAATAATTTCTTATTAAAGCTTTACAAATTACACCAATCTCTTGAAACAGATATAAGTGTTAAGTAGGTACTTAAAAATTTTAAACGCTCAAGTATATATTATTATTGATGTAAGTTTTTTGACCAGGGAAATTAATTAATAGATTAAGATGTTAATCTTGTTTGTCTACTTGGTCACAATCAATATTTTAAAAATATTAATTAATTTTTAAGATTGTGAAAAAACGCTCTTTAGCTCCGCTGGGATATGAGTGACAATGAAGATGATAATAACTTCGTGGATGATGTTGACAATAATGATTGTATCATTAATCTGGAAGACGAAAATACCGTAGATAAAGAATACGTTGCTTCAGATAATAAATACACAACACTTGAAGACCTGATGGCCAGAAGTGACTTCAATAAACCTGCAACAGCCCCTGCCACAAAAACGATTGGCGAAATAATAATAATAATGATAGTTAGGTATGCGTTTGTTGATGCTTTATCATACACTGCTACTTTTCCACTATTTGCGCTCATTAATTGCATTTTCGAAACTCCTGTTTTATCAAATGCAAAGTATGTAATTGACAAACTATTTTATCCAAAGAAATGGGCAAAATTTCACCCAGTTTGTATCGAATGTCGCGGGTATGCAGTCATGTTTGAGCTTTGCAAAGGTAATTTTGTGACATGCAAATCATGTTACTACAAAGCTCCCTGGCGGACCGAAGGAACCGAATGGAGTCTCTACAAAGTACCCGTAAAGACTCCATTGGGTCCTCATTCGGATCCTTTTTTAAAAACTCGAAAAAAAAAACAGCAAAATCAACTTTTAAATTGTTGAAATTCGGATTCTATGTTAAAATTCTATATAGAAGGTCACGCAATAATCGCAATAGTTTTTTTGCAACGGTAAATAGTTAAAAAAAAAAAAGACGTATAACGTCTGTTGACCGCTACTTACAGGCGATGCGTTGGAAGTATAGCAGTCAACAGGCGTTATACGTCTTATCTTTTTATTAAAGTTTTTACTGTTGAAAAAAACTATTCCGATTATTCCGTGACCTTCTATAGGGAATTTTAACGCAGAATCCGAATTTGGACAATTTAAAAGTTGATTTTGCTGTTTTTTCGAGTTTTTTAAAAAGAACCGAATGGGGACCCAATGGGGTCTTTACGGGTACTTTGTAGAGGCTCCATTTGATTCCTTCGGTCCGCCAGGGGAGTGACGGTAGTTAATTGAAAATTGATTATGGAAAGTTGTATCGTAATTTCGTAAAATCCCTAAGCGGAGTAGACAAACGTCAAAACGCAACGATAACCTTCAATACTAATGGGCCGCCTCTGTTTGAAAGTTCAACTTGTTCAATTTCACCGATTTATTTCATGGTCAATGAATTGCCTTATAACGTGAGGACTAAAGGCAGGCCTTTGGTTTGGTAAAGATAAACCGGATATAAATATTTTTCTCGCTCCATTTGTAGAAAATATGAATAGACTTTCAAGAGAGGGAATCCAGTGCGGTGTTAATGGAGTCGAACGTTGCATCAACATTTTTCCGTTAGTTTGCTGTGTCAACTCAGTGGCACGAGCACGAGTGCAAGGATTTGTACAATAGAACGGCCACGATGGTTGCAGTCAGTGTCTTCACCCTGGAGAATATGTTCGAAACTCATCTAATCCACGTTCGGGTGCATGTGTTAAATATCTCCTACTAAATACCATTCCGAAAAACCGCAATCTGTTAGATACTATTCAACATGCTGAAAAAGCCACCCCACAAAATCAAGTCTTAGGCGTAGCGGAAATTGATACGCTTTTGGCCAATATACAGCGTCACCATCAAGTAGGCAGATTAACTCGGCCTTTCTCATAAAAAGAATTTTGGAAAGCTAGGGAGTGGGAAAACTCGACATTATATTACAGCATACCGATTCTTCTCTGCCCAGGAAACAAGAAACGATTGGCAGCGTTTCAATCGTATTTCAAGTCGTATGGAATGTGTATCATAAAGAGGAATGGCTCATTGCTGTCGATAGTTTAGAGGTGCCACTGAACCGGAGAAGTGATTATTTTACGATTCACCAAGAAATATTTAGTTATTGATTAGAAAATGACGGTTGATCGTAACAATACTATTGGGATCCGCTGTGCTTCAATACGCCATCTATATTTTCAAAGCGGCCAAAATGTGAACTCGCGAAACCAAACAGAATTTTGAAGATGCATTTTAATTTGAGCTTAATAACCATTTTTAATTATTTCGCATAGATCAAAATACTAAGTAGATGAAAACAATTGAGATTTATTGTAAACTAAGTGTTACATATGTGTAATTTTCATCGCATACAACGAAAAAACACGATTTATGTTAAAACTGTTTTTGTCAACAAAAAAATCATTATTTTAGTATATTATATATGTTTAAACAAATTATAAGCCTTAATTAACTTACCTTGATATAAAAGTGAACTTAAAATAAATTTTGATTAATTTGTACATGGAATATTTACTATCTAAAAGATTATAATCAAAAGTTAGGTTAGAATTTATAATTCATTTCTGATCATCTATAATTAAAATTTGTTGCATATTTTGAACCAAATATTTTGCTATATGCATTAACTAAAGATCATTTCAGCTTATGGTGTGTTAAAACTTATATGATATAGTAAAATAATTATTTTCTTGACAAAAACAGTTGTAACAGGATGTTACATCCCAAAATTTAGAAATTTTATGTAACCCTTAAAACTAAGCATAATCTACCGTATCATACATGGCATAGGATAAGGCCACCACTTTTGAATTAACTTACCACCGACCTTCTCGCAGTTCTAACCCATATATGATAACCGACTACGTTCGTTAAGAAAGAAACCATAAGGTACTTAAAAGATTTACCATGGAGAGGTAACCACTCAGAGAATACCGATGTGCGGTCATTGAGAATCTGTAATGCTAAACTCACTCGTTATAAAATAATTATAGATCGTTAAACATACGAATGTATTTATACTTAAGGCAAATTAAAACAATAAAATCAAGTAAAAATCATGTAAAGTATAAATACACGCGTGTGTTTAAATTAAGTAATCTCTATTATATTTGCATACACTAATTCATCATAACTAGTGGTCCACTTAGTGGAATAAGAGGTATATAGTCAGACATACTGTAACTAAAAGTGTCTATGGGTTACGCCAACATTCGATTCGCATTCCTGAAAAGAGCAAAATTGAGATGGGCAACAACCGATCATCGCAACCCGCAGACTCTATTAGTCATCGCGTATGATAGCGTGGTTGGCGCGTATCAAATAACATATGAATGAGTTTAAAGCAAATGTAAGCGAACACCGGAAGTCTCAATAGAAAAGATACTAAAAATATCCACTCAAGAACATTGTAACTTAATACTAATCATTATTTGAAATCTAATTTTAAGAAGTACGTAACTCGTTGACAAAGTAACCAAACATGAACTGTACGTGACCCCTTGAGAAAGTGACCAAACATAACTTGTACGTGACTTATTCAAATCCCAAGCTATCCATAATAGTCATCTTTCGTTCGTGGCAGTCACACTGTCAACTTAAAACTTCAATTGTACGAACCGCTTGAAAAAAGTCGCGATCAAATCGACAAACGTGAAATATTCATTAACGAGGAACCGCATTGTATAAATTCGCGTACTTGTATTTTTCATCGTGAAATAGTAAGAAGTGCTAAGTGTAAACTAAGTTCCTTTAGCCCACGGTCGTCGTATACGTTGATTTCCGAATATTTCGTGAGCATCAACTAAATACACCCGGTAGAATTCCGTCGCTATTCTACAAATTATCAGGGATATCATCGACACTACAAATCTTCTCTTGCCCTTTCAAGACTGAAAGGTAGCTCAAGTTTTATAATTCTTATATTGTAAATTAATTTTACGTTCTTATATTATAATAAATGTACCAATAACTTGTGAAAATTGCCATATTTTTAAGTTTTTAATAACACGCAATCCCCGTAGGATTGACGAGTGACAACGATCTCACATTAAATAATTAGTCAGGCTTTACCACCCTGACTTAATCAGCCCTTTAACTCCCTCACCTATCTAATTAACATACAACCCCCGCATTTTGCTTGGGACGTAACGGCTGATTTGGTGGCAGCGGTGGGATTGTCACTTTTTGGTTTAAATTCAGTATATTTAATCTAAATTTAAATTCAGTGTTTCCCTAAAACCTCAAAAATTATATTTTCGGCTTTTTAACAACAAATTTTTTCGAAACTATTCACAATCTGATTTCAATATAGTAAAAACAATCACAAAAGTATGCAAATTAATTAATCCGAAAAAGTTATAAATTTTAGAATTCTAAGCCCTTCTGTCGTTACATCTTGTAATAGCACTTTCTAGCCTAGATTCCTAAGAGTCTAGGAAAACAAGTTAACTCCATTGTAAGAATCTCTCTTTCACGAACTATATTAATAGACATAATCAACACCTTTACATTCGTCATTTAACGAATCAAGTGTGTCTAATCTTTACTGCCTTTTTGTACTGAACGAATAAAGGTAGTCCTTCGCTAAAGTAATAGGTACACATTTGGATCAAACCGTTCACCTACATTTTGGCAACGTGTTCATCACTCATAATTAATAATATATCTTCCAAAATCAAGTCTAGTAATTATCTGGAGTCACTTATATACAAAAAAGCAGTTACAATATTATCACTTAAAGAATTTTCGAGCAAGCAAAAGCGATGTATTTAACTTAGCATTCGCAGGCAGTTCATGCTTTCATCTCAGTGAAATTGTCTAACTGTTACTTTCTGTTCCTACTTACGATAAACGCAATTGTCAGTCAGTGATCAAGCGTAATTATTGTTAGTAAATCCACCTAAACTTCATCAATCTGTATTTTATTAAAATGACTACGAATATAAAAATTCAAAATTACAAAATAAAAAAAGTTTTTTCAGCTTAAAATCTGAGTTCCTCAAAAATCGTTAACCCTATTGTAATTAAATTATAATAGAGGTGGCCCGCATTAACCTGGTAAGTAAAAGGTTTTGGAACAACGACATTTTATATTATACACAACAACCTTCGCGAATTTTTGCGATATTTAAACATTTTATCTTTCAAAATTGAAAACCCCTCTCAAAGCTTGGATTTAAATTTAGTTATTTGACCTTCAAAATATTATTCGATCAATGATCAAGATATTATAATTTAAGGAATTAATTCAGTAATTCGAATCCTCTTTTGAAAACTGAGCAGTCATTATGCACATTTCAATTATTTTAAGTCTGTAATTAACATTTAAAACCAATTACAGATAATTAACTTTTTATCCTTCAATTTTAAATTACTTCTTATTAAAAACAACTATCAATAACAAAAGCAAAATTCCTGATAATTCAAATGAAACTCAATTTAGCGGCGATATTAACCGTACACTTAGTGAGGCTATGATAACATCCATGGCAGAGTGTTTTGCATTACAACAAGGGGTTGTGAATATCTCCAGTTATGATGGAAAAATATGCCGGTAAGAGACTTTATCCAAGATATAATAAATGGGAAATTATCCGTGCTAGCCAATTGTGAAAAACAATATCTCAAAGCTGTATTAGCACGATTAAAAGGTGCAGCAAGAGATTCCATTCATGGAAAAAATTTTACAACTATAACTGATTTAATAAAACATTTAAAACAGCGTTTTGCCCCTTGTCAAACTTATGCGTGGTATTTACACGAAATTTCAACTATCCGGTTGAACCGCGAAGAAAATGTGAGTGAATTTTTTGATTGGATATTCCTTCTAAAATCAGGAGCCCAAGCGGCCTTTGAAGACAAATATCCAAATGTTGAACATCTACTCCTCCCATTAAATGACTGTGCCCTCGAAGCTTTTAAACGAGGCCTGCCTGACGGTATTTCGGGGTTGGTAGAAGCGCGTAATCCCGGGAGTTTAGACGCAGCATGGAAAGTCGCACTTGAATACGAGGCACGACAATGGTTGAATCCTCAGTATCCTATAAATTATTATCGAGAATAAAGATATCCTCAATCGAGCTATTCAGGATCAGGAGAGCGTAGTCTAAGCCCACATGTGCAATTTGCAACAATTCCTGATTCATCTAAAAATGCTGATCCAAAACCAAATATAACGGGAATAATAAGCGTTCTTATTTTCCCGTGACTTCTAATAATCAAAATAACTACATGCCTCCTTATCAGTATCCTTACATGTCCTATAATCCTTATCGCTCTCAACCCCCTCTTCCACCCAACAAGGAGACTTTAAACTACAACTCCGCTCGCCGCACCGTCGCAGCGACGGGCGAGGAGAAACAAGACCGTCAGGCGAGTGTACGAATCTTAAAGGAACGCGTAAAATTTTCGATTTAACGAATTATTACAAGCTCACAGAGATTTGGTAGAAAAAGAGGAAATTAAAGAAAATGAAAGACCTTGTCATAGAATCACTGCTTTATCGGAAGGAGAAACCGATTCAGAGCTCCTTGAAGCAATTTAGGAAATGGAGCCAGAAAGTGAAACTGAACTGGCTCGAAGAATAGAATCATTAATACACTGGACCAATGATGAATTGAACGAACTCGAAATGAGAAATCCCAATCACAAAAAATTAAACGAGGCCAGTGATAGCTTGGACTCACACGTGGAAGAAGTTACTTCCTTAAAGCAAGCATTGCCTGAAAAGAAGCAACGCAAGAGCGTGACCTTCGCACTTTCGCCAAACTCTCCTCCAACCCCCGGCGTATTAGCAACTATCCATCCCTCGGGATTTAGTTTACCACAATCCCTATCAACACCTTTCGCACAATCTAGAAGTAATTCAGACACCCCAAAAAGTCAAATGAAATAAAACGAAAAATATCAATCTCGACGCGTAGAAATGAAACCACAAGAGCACACATCAACCACCGGAGGAGCAGTAGTTTTACCAGAGGCTGACTATACTCATACATCTGTAGCTAGCTTACAGCCTGAATTGTCATAAATGTACATCTACCCGCTAAAAACGTGTTCTGTCTACGATAACAAGCTGCAGGGAAAATTTAACTCATATAAGAGGGAATTATGTATATTTTCTTTCAGCCGATTGAGAATTCAACAACCCTATAGGACGGCTATTGATAGATATAGGAGCCACTGACCATCAAGAAATCAAAGAAAAACGTCCGAAACTAGGTCAAGTTATAATAACTCCTAGAGGTCACTATAAAATTTACACAGTAATTATAAAACAGAAACACTTTAATCAGATTTCAGAAGAAAAATTAAGGGTCGGATTACATAACTTATACCTAGTCTTGGTACGAGAAAATATTAAATCTTTCAGAATTTTAATTCAAAGAGATTTGACAGAAGAATTGCCAAAAGGTAAAATTATAGATCTAATAACAAGCACTTTCAACAACATTGATATTGAAATTGTAATTTGTTATGGCTGTGTAACCATAATTCCAGAAGAAGATCGCGAACATATAATAATCGAAAATCACCAAAGTAAAATTGAAGGCCACAAGGGAGTCAATAAAACATACAGAAGAATACGTGAGAAATTCATGTGGCCAGGAATAAAAGAGCAAGTCACCGAATTTGTACAGGCATGCGGGACTTGCCGAGAACAAAAAATCATCAGAACAAAAACTCACGAGCCTATGGTAATAACAGACACACCACTAGACACATTTGACAAGGTATCTCTCGATACTGTGGGCCCATTACCCATCACCCCAGATGGAAATCGACATACCCTCACTATTGTAAAATGATTTGATGAAACAAATCAATCCTTTCTTCGACTGTTGATATTTATTGATTTCAAATTCTTTATGTCTTACGGTCCAATCGTGAATCAAAAAATAAATATGAGTCAAAAAAACATGTTCTTCGAAACTCAGATATTTATT
>NC_046665.1:833807-835391 GCF_010883055.1 Belonocnema kinseyi | reverse complement strand
TCAATATTAGCAACTAAACTATTGATAGGAATTCTATTAACATTCAAAGGAACTCCAAAATTGTTTCCTAATGCTAAAACTTCAGCAACATCATCAGGGATTATTAAATATCTGAGTTTCGAAGAACATGTTTTTTTGACTCATATTTATTTTTTGATTCACGATTGGACCGTAAGACATAAAGAATTTGAAATCTACGATTTGAAATCAATACCCTCACTATGCAAGACAACTTATCAAAATATTGCATCGCCGCGCGATACTGGACATAACTGCAACAACAATGACTCATGCGCTAGCCCAAAACCTATTTTCCCAATATGGAGCACCAAAAGCCATATTAACAGATCGGGGCAGTGCTTTTATAAGCACTCCACTGGGGAAATTATCGAAATTTTTGGAATCAGACAAATAACCACTTCCGGATACCGCCCGCAATCGAACCGTTCTTTAGAGCGTAGTCACGCAATATTAGTTGATTACATAAGAACTTATTCCGATAATTATAATGATTGGGACAAATTATTACCATTTGCTATGTTTTCCTACAACACTTAAATTCATGAAGCAACAAAATTCACACCTTTTAAATTAATTTTCGGAAAAACTGCGCGAACACCTTGTTCATTTCCCACTTACGAAAGGCTGGAAACCTACGGGTCATATTTAAAAGAGTTAATAAATAGAATAACAGAAATCAAAATTATAGCTGCAAATAATTTGATTCAAGCAGAACAGAAGTCAAACAATCATACGATCGAAAAGTAAAACTTTTCACTGGAAAAGTAGGAGACTGTGTATACGTAAAAAGAGAAACAAAAAATAATAAAGTCGACAGCAAGAGCCACGGTCCCTATAAAATAATAGATTTATTAGATAAACACACCGCGATCCTAGAAACCCTAGACGGAAAACGTTTCCAAAAACATGTTGATAAATTAAAGGTTGCTTACGAGTAACCATGACAGTAGAGAGCGCACACTATGGAAAATTTGGAGTGGGGGGTCCGCCATGACAGATATTATAGAAAATTTGGAGTGGGGGGTCCGTCATGGCAGATATTAGGGGAAATTTGGAGTAAGGTGTCCGTCATGACATGTTTTATAGGAAATTTGGAGTGTGGGGTCAGACATCACAGATATTATGGGAAATTTGAAATGTGGGAAATCCGTAATGACAGATATTATGGGAAATTTGGAGTGGGGAGTCAGCCATGACAGATATTATGGAGAATTTGGAGTGGGGGGTTCGCCATGACAGATATTATGGGAGCGTCTTACATCTAATCTAATGTTTTGAAGTAAGAAATTTTAATTATAAAAATTATTTATTCAAAAAATTCTTTAAAAATAAATAGTTAAAGTACAGGTGAATTAATTAAAACATTACTTTCTTGATTACATATGTTTTTATTCATATTTTCTAAAAAAAATTACATCTAGTTTCTTAAATCTAGCGATATAAATATAGGTACCTGAGAAACGTAGTAAAAAAAATTACATCTAAATTCCTCATTCTATTCTATAAATAAGAATACACTTGTAAGGTAACGAGAATAACTATTCAACATGAGAGAAGAGAAAA
>NC_046665.1:822502-833707 GCF_010883055.1 Belonocnema kinseyi | reverse complement strand
TGCTATTTACAAAAGGTACAAAGTAGTGAGTTTCGACGAACATGATTGTACACACGAGTTAAACCGATTTTAATTTCGTAGTGGACAAACACATCTACCGCCTTGTTTAGAATCCGGAGCTCTAATACTTTTGAGTTTATACTTGTCTAAAGTCTTGTGTGATACTTGACCACAATGCGATCATTATCTAATAGATTGTCCGTAAAAATACCAATGAAATGACGCAAAGTACCACCATTACACATATGATGAAGAAACATGATACAAAACTGACCACATACATCTGAAGAGGTACTCTGTGGTTGTTTGCTGTTCCATCTGTAGAGGCTGGAGTTTCTACGTAGACGATGAAGATGTTGAGGAAGAAGAGGCGGTATCCCGTAACTGTCAAAGTAGGTTCCTCTTCTGGTTCCGTCGATATGGATTCGGTCCAGTGGGAACCAGGCTGAGTGTGGTCATCAGTTGTAACCACTATTGCAGCCGGTTTTGTCCAGGTTTTGGGAATTTGACCTGTCAGGTATACACTAATCGTGGGTACTTGTAAAATCTGAATTACCTGCAATATCTCTAGACTGTTCATATTTAATGTTAACAATCTCATAAGGACAAGGCTTAGAATCAGTTGTCTTATCCAAAGATTCAGTTTTGACGTCAGCAACATCTGGAACTGAATTCCTAGCAATTATTGTTTTTCCGTACATAGACTTTCTGTTTGACAGTTTACAAAGAATTTCTTCCTGTCGTTGTTTTCGAAGCCAATGGCGCAGTTTTATAACATTGTTGAGAGCACATCTTTTGTTATTTTTGAACATGCAAGAAGTTCAGAGAAGAGATATGGAGGTCCAAGAATCCAATGGGCTATGTATTTATGATCAACAGCAACAACCGCCACTTCCTTTGGTATAAACTGGTTATCTATATCTCGAAAGCCTCGCATGTCGATTATATAGTCCATTGTTTTACATTCAAGAGTAGAGATGAGGATGAAGATACCTTTGCGAGAGACTACAGTCAACTGAGCAGAGCTTCTTATATACTCGGGTACACATTCGTCGTTTTTCCCCCCTCCATGTTCAACTGATATTGAAAACCGGTTCTGTTAAACAGGTTTATGCAGGCCTGTGCAGGTTTTAACCGCTGTAATCTACTATAACCTGCTTGGACGCTTTAATTTCCAAGACATTGTCGTATTCTGCGTAGACTATACAATTAATAGTTTGTTGTAGTGTCTCTTCTACACGAAGCTCAATGCGAAGGCTGCCATGTTTAACGAGATCCATTTGCGTAATCAAAACGATCAATATTATTTCCCTCGTTCATAAAATGAATCCGTTGCATGCGTCATTTTCGACAAATCCAATGATGATTCTTTTCGGTAGTTGGCCGAGTATAACATTGTCGAGAGTTTCACTTTGAACACCACAATGAATTGTAAGTGTTTTAACCTTTACTCTGGTGAGTGGGTATTTGGTCGTAGCTTGAGAAAGAGCTTTTGCCTGTGCAAGTAGAATTCTAGGGCTGATTTTTGCACGTTGAAGAAGAAGAGATGCTTCTTCATTACGGAGATAAGCCCGATTAGTAGGATCCATCAGACAAAAAGCATTCTTAGAACGCACCAGTCGAACTCTAAGTTCAATACCATTCAAGAGAAATTTATCCTGATTATAAACATGACTGTGCAAATGAACAATCAGATCAATTTTTCCTCCTTCACCCAGTATAAGTCATCGATCGACGAGACCCTGGTTCTGCGTTGTGCTGTCATCTATTTTACCTGCTGTATCGTCAAACCATAATGCTGATGTGAGATGACTTTTTTTCGCTGCTGGCCCATAGTTGAGCAGAGATTCAATATACGCTCCGTATACATATGCATTATTTGGTGGCGAGACAGGCTTCTGATTAGAGTACACATCCAACTGGTTAAACATGGAATGTAGTAAATTGTTGACAAGACCAACGGATTCTACACTCGAAGTATTTTCTGCAGTTTTTTAGGAGTGATTAATTTGAATCTTACACTTAGAAGTGTATGTGAAAGATCAATGTACTCATCTCCCTAACCTGGAACTACAAACTCGATGGGCGAGTCATCTGTGAGAGATGAAATTGGCTTATAGTGCACATATTGAGAGCCTTCTATGGACGTTTGTGTTGCAGGTACTGAAAAGAGATCTAATTCCGATTTCATGCACTCGCACGAGTGTGAGTGTAAAAATGACATTTTTACTTGTTTCTAAAATATCAATTACCGATGTTTTTGTACTTTTTGGTCGTGCTCTTCTTTTAGATTTTTTACTTTTCTTTCTCTTGACTACCATTTTCTTCTTCCTCTTCTTTTTGTTTTTTCCACCCTTTTTTTCTTCTACGAGGTTTTCTCACGATGTTCAACACTCTGAGAACACCGAACGACTGAAGATTATTCCTCTTACCACTCAATTTATATCCCGATCCGTTCATCAGGCTTTCCACTTTTTCCATGGCTCGTCTCTTCAATTCCTTTCCAGCCTCATTGAGTCATGTTTCCACAGCCTTTTTCAATGGTATGTTACGTTCCACATCATCAAGAACATTCATTCCATACCATAGTGCTTCTTTTCCAAGTACTCTTGTCCCACGTGTAACAAATGGTAAAGCTCGTCGAAACAGGCCACCGAGAAAACTACCTTTACCATGTCCTCTCTGATACGGAGAGTCAATGTAAATTCTCGAAATACCTCCACCTCCGACTTGAGGTATATAGTAGTCTGTGTAATGGCTCATGTTTACGCAATCCGTTTAAAATGAAATGTCACGGTTGACGTGCCAAGCTCAAATGTTACAGCAATTCCTAAATAGTCCCTCATACCTATTTCGATTGTACGGGATGAAGTATTAAGAATAGGAATATAATGTGGCGTTGAAAAATTTGTCACCTGTGGTGAACCAAAAATATAATATTTCGTATCCACCGGTACGAGTCGTAAGAGTGGGGTTTTTAGATTTCCAGTGATACGTGATGTGCCATGTATGCATCGATAGGTAAAAGTATATAAGGTGTAAAACCTAGAATTTGAAATATCTTTTCACTACATGCTTATTTATTTCGGGGGTATTATTTATAGCATAATATAATAAGGCGTTTCCACTTCCCTTTGAACAGCTCAGTTTAAAACCTTCATCAGCTGATTTTCCATACTAGATTCACCTCTCGCATGTAAAAATGATCGCGGAAACTGTATCTTTGTGAGTCCCACCACCCAGTGACCATGAAGTCGAATTTCATGTGGAAGTTGAGTGATAAAGTGGGTGATTGTATTCTGTGAAAAATACTTTATGCTACTATCACTTGGTAAAATGAGATAAAACTGGTCTTCGTAATTTATTGTAGAGTGTTTAGCTCTGTAGCTGGTATCCACGAGTTGAATTTGGTAGGGTACCTAACCCACTTTACAAGAAGCTGTTTCTTAGCCCCGCGGCCCTTTGTTTGAACCACCTTTTCAACAATGAATTCGTCGTTTTCTACGTCCTTATTTTTAACATCAGCCAATTCTTGTTCGTACAAAATTCCATCAATATCCTCTCCAGCTAAATCTTTCAATTCGTATAAGATAGGTGCACGTTCTCTCAAATTGATAACCTTTTTAACAACAAACATCTCCTCTGTCCAGCCAGCTTCATATCCTTTTGCAAAGATGTCTCTAGCACTACTGATGCGTACAACATCATCCACACTGTATTTAGGTAATTTTTTACGGGCGGCTTCTCTTACAAATCTTCGTTGTATATTTGAACAAACTACAGCAGCATTTTGAAGATTTACTGTAGATGGAGTCATACGTATGCTTGAATGACGAGCATTATTGTATGCATGTACTATTGGCTGGAGAACATCAATGTATCGATGTGTATTACGGTGTGTAAAGTACCGCCACATATGCTCCTTAAGAGAACGGTTGAAACGTTCAACAATGGCGGCCTTTATACTAGAATCCCGTGTAACACGTAATTGTATTCCAAGATCTGACAAGAATTTTTGAAAAACTTTGCCAATAAATTTCTTTCCTTTATCATTCTGTAGGTAGATTGATATTCTACCACCGGTTCTATGCAGAATTCGTTCAAATGCTTCTTTAACCTCAGATGCAGTTTTACTTTGAAGTGGTTCAGCCCAGACAAACTTGCTCAAAACTTCAATGACTACCAGTAGATAGGAAAAATCATCATTATAGCTTTTTAAAGATCTCAAGCCTGCTAGGTCAATTTCCCAAACATCATCAATATTACACACACTGTAATGTTATCTAGCAAATTTACGTCTAATAGGTCGATGGAGATTATATGCATCTTGTCTCTTTAACCAGGCAATTACTTGTTTACGTGGAATATTTCGCCATGTAGACTTGGCAATCTTCTCTACATCCGCGTAAGAAGCCTCATGTGAAGGGTCATAATATATGTCTTCCAATTGTTTCATTTTTCAAAAATTAAAATTTAGCCAGATACGTCGTTTTGTATTACTTTTAATAGTATCATCATCGTCATCTGCAGCTTCCGAGTCGTTGGTACTTTCCCAGTTCTCGTCATCACTCAAGAGAGACTGATATTCTATAGTTTTATCCGCATCTTCTTCATTAAGTTTTCTCGATTTCTTCGGTATAGAACTTTTACGCGAGTTGTTTAATAACCTTGCTACAGATGCATGTGATTTTGATCTTTAGTATTCATTAAATCTGAAATATTTGATTTCTCGACACGTTCTCCGTCGATAAATACAACACCCTGTTATTCCCATTTTATTTTATTTTTAACCTTTGGTGCTTGTAATCTTTCAAGCAAATATTCACTCTTCTCCCTATAATTTTTTGGCACAGAGGCAATAATATCAGAGATGGGAGGAGTTAAAACATCGTCGTCTTCATTAGGACTCGTCAATTCATTTTGAGCACTGTTTAATTTGTCATCAAGAGCACCCTTCATCTCCTTCTTCTTTCCAATTAAATTTTTGCTTCATCGGTAAAGAACGAAAATCTTTGTAAAACTTGCTGATATAATTTCAAATTTTCATATTCATCAGTGTATAATGGAGGCTATAAAATTTTACTCATTTCATCGTCGAGCCTGGAAATTGCATTTCCGGGTGTTTTCGAGGTAACAAAATTGGTGAATTGTTGTTGTTGCTGTTGTTGTTGGGGGTACGACTGGAGCTTCATTTACTCGACACAATCACTTGGTACAAGTACCATTTTCTTAGCATGTTCCATTTGAGTAAATATGACAAATAATTGCGAAGATGAAATCATGTTGGAAAAGACGATGCCAAGGACTGGTGCTAGTAAAAGTGGTAAGAATCCCTCTCCTTTTTGCACAATGAAGCGTTTTTTACTGTACCAAGAACCACGTGTTGACACTAGTTTTCTTAATGCATATCTATGTTTTTTCAATTTTCGCTTCTCGGTTTGTTTTAGAGAAACGTTTCCATGTAAAATATTCAATACGCATTCACAGATACTTTTAACGAGTTGTGGGTTAGCTTATTTTAAAATAGCGCGTCGCCGATCTGTATCCAGATGATAGAGAGCGTGTAACTTTTTAACATTCTTCTTTCCGAGGGATTCTCGTGCATGCGTCATCATGAAAAACGTACAACTGGTAATAGGGTGCTTGATGAGCCTGCTTTTATACCCCTGGCTGGAACGTAAACGTAGCGAGATATTGAATCTGCGCTCGGTCCCTTGGGTTCTTAAATACTACAAAATAATTAGCGTTTAAAGCAATATCGCGTTGACCATGTCCCTGGTGAAAAATATTTTGTGATATAAAGATCACACTCAAATTTTTATGATGACTTCCCTTGGTAAAAAGATCGACGACTGTGTTATTTGACGATTCACGCATAAGATCGTCTATAATTACAATTTTGGCTCCATGATCATTGTCATATTTTGATGCTTGAGGAAAATCTTCATGAAATTCAACTCCCTCCCCGTACTCTTTATAGGATGACTGCCATTCTGAATAATATAAAATTATGCGCGAAAATACAACATCACACATTAAATTAATATTTTGAAGAAATTTTTTCACAAAAACAGTTTTACCACAACCCGTTGGACCAGCAATTATAGACATGAATGGATGTTTCCCCCTTGGATCCATGATTAAGATTAAAGAAATTACACAGTGTAACCCCCTTTTATCTGATTTTTTACTGGCTTAAAGATAATGTGATGTCAAAATTAAATAAATACGTACATTAATAAGCTTATATTTTCCCCCTGCGCGCACGGCACGCAGGCGAACAAGCTAATAGGCCTGGTTGCAGCGGCCAGTGAATTAGCTTATAACCCTAGCCGTCGCGATGCGATGGCGCTGCTATAAGCTCATTTTCAGCGCCCGTGGACCGCGCCCACTCGCCAGCCAGCCCGCCCGCGCTACCGGGGATAGTCTTTTCGAATAAAATGTATAGTATAGATTTACCTTCAGTTTGATCACTGATACTGATGCTAGAGAACTTCTGCCCGTAATATCACCGCAATTACCGCTACTACTTTTTTAAAAAATATTTCTGAATTTTTTGCTACTGTGGCTGTTATTTATTATTTTTTTATTCGAAAACAAACTATAGTCTGTTTTACAATTTCAAAAATGTTAAAAAATGAGAAATTAAATAGACGGATATATAAAAAAACATTTAAAAAATTTAGAAAATAATAATGATATTTATTTTAAAATATTTACAACATGATGCATGGCTGAATTTAATAAAAAAAGTTGAGGTGGTCTTTCGTCGTCAGGAAAGGCCATTTGTCATAAATTAGCTATTGGCCGAGTGTTTACTAATTCTGGATGTGGTGGTCTTGCCAAAAAAGCTTGTGCAATTGGAATTACAGCAGGGCATGGTGGTATACGTCTTTCCTGTCTAAAAGGACGTATAGAAGCGACAGGACGTCTTATTGTCTCGAAAACAGTTTGACCGTATAAATCCATATTTGCTGATATATAAAAACTATTAATTATACAATTTTATGGTTTAAGAGCAGATTATATAAATAAGTATACGCACATTTCTTCCAGCTGAACCCATGCTGACCATCTTCTTAATACACACGCAGGTGGAGAGAGAGATCTTATAACGTAATTTTAGAAATAATTAGCTACATAAAAACAAACTACTAAAATCATACTACTGTGAATGTTTCATGTTTCCCCCCTCTTCGACCTATTCGTAAGGTAAAGATTCGTAATTTTTAAAGAATCTTCTCTTACAATTTACCGGTTTACACGTTTTTTCCCCCGTCCTTGTCACGACATGGCATTTTGTTCGGCGAATTGCTCTAAAAGAGATTGAAATAGGAGAAGCATTGCTGACTACCATTTCCCGGATGGTTTCAATATTGAAAACTTGTAAATTTGTATAATTTAAAGTTATTCCCTTAATTTTGCAAACCTAATGACTTTTTCCATCTGGACAGATCACATTATAGGCATAAAACTTAGGTATAAGCTGCTATGACTACATTTGTGTAGGATGATGCCACAACTCCAAAAATCGTGTACGTTCTTCAACAACCTCTGTTTGTGGTAAAATCTCTCTTTGGCCGAATTTACCCTAAAAAGAGTTAAGACAAAGTT
The DNA here is from genome assembly GCF_010883055.1 of Belonocnema kinseyi. Taxonomy (NCBI): domain Eukaryota; kingdom Metazoa; phylum Arthropoda; class Insecta; order Hymenoptera; family Cynipidae; genus Belonocnema; species Belonocnema kinseyi. The sequence continues at coordinate 826,093 of NC_046665.1, read as the reverse complement.
TTGCAACGGATCGTAAACCTGGATTTTTTAAAATCATTTCACGGTCTAACTCTATACCCTCAACCGTGCCATGCTCGTGAAGATAATTTTCTTTTGACGCCTCGTCAAGGCACTTACTCGGCCAACCACTAGCTTCCTGCTTAATTTTTAAAAAGGTGTTTATATACGCCGCGAATAATCCATCTTTATGTGTTTTTGTATCGTACTACGTAACCTGATATTCTCATATCTCGGAAATATCTGTTACTCTATAATTCAGTTCAAAGGCTTTATTTAACTCATCCGCTACCCATGTTCCTTCCAACTCACGCTGTGCATCGTCATGGGTACAATTGCTTTGGCTCATAGACTCGCAACACGCGTGACACGGTGGAAACATGAGTTTCCCATGCATTCGCACGGGCAGCACTGGATGGTATAAATTGCGTGGTGGAATTACTTGACATTTGATCAAACCCGCAATTTATTTTAAATTCGTATAATTTGGACCAGCCAAATCCTTACACTCATCTCCTACATAAATTTTCGGATGCCCAACAGGAAATTTCCCCATTTTCGAAATAAAAGGATATAAAGATCAAACGTCAATATGTTGTACTTTTTCGTTTCTTTTCACCTTATAATAACAAACAGTATTTCCCGTGCGACCCCCGAAAAACGCGTTGCGAGGGTTTAAAGCATCTTGGTTCAGCCATGGGTGATTTTTTAAATATTCATGAATCTGTGGTGATTTTTTTTTTTTAATTTATCGTATTGACACTCCCAAATTTCGGTCAATAAGTAACCGTTTTTTTGTATTTTTTCACCCGCGGCACAATTGCCTTCATATTGCGCATCAAGAGTTTCCTCAGAGGTTAATTTTTTATCGCGATTTATTTTATGACATTGTTTGCACCCATGCCAAAAGCAGCCATGAAACTGCAAAACATGCCGCTTTTCATCACGACATCTAGCTGCGTGCTTAATTTCGACCCCAATTTCTCTCTCGACCCATAATAACCACTCAATGGCTTTTACAGATTGATTATTTGCTCGTCTGTAACCGCCATTGAGTATAATACCTATGGTTTCAGGTTGCAGAAAATTTTTTCTGTAGACTCTGGAACAGGTGGAAGCTATGGTTGCACATTCGGCAAAAGGACACACATTACCACATTTTATAAAAATATACCTAAATGCAAGACATACGCGACGAAGTATAGTAACATCGCTCACACAAGAGGCCTCAATCGCCTTTTAGAAATCGAAAACGTAGTTGTATTTGCATGAAACGTACCACTCGCAAAATTCTTTACGAGCCTCGATTGTCATGGTATCGGGCGAGTAGTCCTCAACCGGTGGCAAGGGTCCGACATGCGAATCATTTACTGATCTATTAAAAAAATGTGGAAATATGCCTTCCTTTGAACCCTCCCCAATGAGTCCAAATGCTTTGGGGGGAGCAGTAAGTAGCATGGGCATACAATTTAAACTATCTACAAATTTACAATCCCCGACCTGGGATCCCCGAATGGGATGATTGGTTAGAATTAGCCACATTTTCTTATAATACCAGTATTCATGAAGCAACAAAATGTACCCCGTATGAATTAGTTTTTGGAAAATTAGCTCGATTACCTTCCAGTGAACCTCCGCCTGAACACGAAAAATTGCAAACGTATGATGACTATACAAAAAATTTAATTACAAGATTACATGGAATTCGCGAATTAGCTAGACAAAATGTAATCTCAGCTAAAGAAAAGTCAAAGCACTACTAAGATAGGAAAATTAACCCTCAAGAATTCAAAGTAGGAGACAGAGTATTTTTATTAGAAGGAGGAAAAATTAAGAAACTCAACAATCAATATTCAGGACCATACGAAGTATTGGAAACTCCAGGAAAGGGAAATGTGAAAATTCAAATAAAAAACTCCCAAATTTCACAATTCGGTCGTATTTTTCAAACTTTTAGATACAAACCTTTACAATGGAGATCGAACACCAAGAAAGAATTGACGAATTTTGCAACATAATCATGCGACACGTGGACATGAAACATCTATTAAGACACTTAATCATAAATGACGTTTACAATTGGGATTTTCCCAAGATGGGTGATTGGATTCAAAACATCAACAGCGAAGACACAATACGAGACATTATACTCACAATTAAGACAAGAGGACCGACAGCCTTTCACAATTTTATAGAAAGTCTTCAAAGCTCTGAACAACAGTTGCAAATGGTTTCAGTTCATACATCCAAGATATTTCAAAAGATCAATGCAATATGTTACACTTATCAGGATCAATTAATATGAATCCAACTTTAACCATTTTAAAAGTACCACCAAACAATACTTCCACCGTTACCGTACTCCTCGCGGGTTCAGTAACAACAGACGGATATTGTTCAGGAGCTCAATTCTCGGACCCCTTAGGCACATGGTATAATGTTATTGTCCAAGCTCACGTTAAGATTACATTATTTGAACAAATAGCTACCATAAAATTAAACACAGATAAACTTCAATTACGATCAGGAACTACCTGTTCACTATCAAGCACAGCCTTTATCGATATGGAAAATGGTCATACCTTTTGGAACCCCCTGCCCGAGGACATATGCGAATCTCGAAAATATCAAGTTTTATACGAAGGAATGGCAAATAAAACTGTTGATAATTCATTAGAAAATTCAGAAACCTTTTACTCATTAACAACCCAAGATGTTACATTTGTGCTTGCACAAAAATCTAAAGAACCAGTTTGCAGTTTCATGTTGATACGGACAGAACACCCAAAACTTTTAATTCTCGAAACCGAAAAAGGGAACACATTTAAAAATAAAGAAAAATTACAAGTGGAAAATATGGATATATTCACTTACGTAAATTCCAAATTTATATATACAGAACGACATATTCGAAAAGAAATAAAGAGTCTTTATCACGACGCAATAACACAAAAATGCCGTCTTGAACGACAAATATTAGAAAACTCTTTAATTTTGGCAACGCAGGCCCCCGATGAATTAGCTTATCATTTAATGCAAGGACAAGGATATATGTCAATAGTCGCAGGAGAAGTAGTACACCTAATAAAATGTCTCCCAATAGAAGTTAAATATAGACGTACAGAAGAATGTTATGGTCAACTCCCAATTTATTTTGAAAACAGCACATATTTCCTCACCCCGCGAACTCACATTTTATTAAAAACAGGAATGCAAACTAACTGTAATTCCTTTTTACCTGCAATGTATGCATAAAAGAAACATGGAAATACACAAATCCAGCATCCTTAGCAACAAGCGGTATATATTCCCAGAATGATTTAGACAAACTAAGAGACCACATTATGTTCCCAACTGAAAGACCAACTATTTTAAATTCCCTGGCTAGAGGAATGGCAGGAGATCCTATAAACGATCACAAATATTCCATAATGAACCTTTTTGACGAAGAAACATTAAATAAAATAGCAAACTCAGCATGGGGGAAATCTTGGACCATATTTACAAGTTTTGGCACAGCTAGTGCAGGATTTATCGGAATACTCATTTTAATTAGATTTATTAAACTAATCGCTGACACATTTATACATGGCT
>NC_046665.1:819420-822402 GCF_010883055.1 Belonocnema kinseyi | reverse complement strand
GAAGTAGTAATACACAACGACAAACTTTCCGAGGACACAAAAGCTTCAGGTAAATCAAGCAACAATACAGACTCTATTCTTTATCCTCACTCACAACTTCACAAAGCTGCTCACCAACCACTCTATTTTATTCGTATGTAAATATATCTCTCAATATGGCTGAAAAAGACTATGTCACTGAATCAGACGAGTACACTCTAAAAAAAGGAAACTCACTACCCATGTACGATATACAAGTACAGCGCGATACACAATCTAAATTTCAATTTGTAGTTACAGCAAAATTTAAAAAACGAACAGTCATCAGCACCGCTAAAGATGTAACTATAGCTAAGAAAAATGCAGCCCAATTACTGCTTAAAATATTACAAGGAAAATATGATACGGCGCAAATAGCAGTGCGAAAAACTGAAACTTAAGATCAATTGTTATGTGAACTTGAAGTTCTATGCACTATATATAAATTACCAAGACCTACATATAAAATAGTAAAATTAAATATGTCACCCGGAATCGACACAAATATTGCCATTTGCACGGTAAATAACATGAAAGAAGCAGGAAACGGAATTACTCCTTTCTTGGCAAAAAGTTTTCAGCTGCTAAAATAATTAATACAATTAAAGAACAAAAACTTTACTTCGTCCAGAATAATCCAGGAACAAGCTCTGCTTACTCACATAAAAATTTGGATAATGAAATAAAAAAAGATCACCCTGCTGGAAACTTTCAACTTATAACTAAATATTGCACTTTTTGCAATATAGAACATGAATTTGAAGTATTTACTAGACCAATACATAAAACACCTAAAAATTTTATTGCTAGAGAAAGGCCAAAACATGTAATGTTAGCAAAAACCGGAGCCATTAAAAAAGAACCACAAAATTAAATGATACTTCCTTTTCGTCATAAAAAAAAACGTCTTCAACAATTTATACTTCAGGATAATAATCAACAGAAAGACAAGATAAACTCTATCAATTCAACAATTACACAACAAGAAACATCGCCAATGACATGAATAAGACATCCAACACTTGGAATCCTAAACTACACCTTCATTTTGAATGATTTCGGAATCAAATATGGACTAGGCGAATCCTCAACATGTGTTTACCCAGATATCATTAACGGAAATTATTCCACGCTCTGTCAAATCGCAAATCACTATGTCGTCGACGTCGGAGAAACTTCAGTTATAGCAATAAACAAAGCACTTTTAGCAATGATAAAATATCTAATTTCATTCTATGAAACTTGCGAAGAAGTAATTTATGGAAAATATTCAAAGACCACAAAACAAGACGCAGAAACACAAACTGATTGGAGACCAAAATTAACCGCTTGGTCCAAATCTTGTAAACGATGTAATGTCATGACTCATACATCTGCGGATTGCAAATCAATACTAAAGAAAAACCCCACTGCAATGCAACGACCACGCCGAAATATTACGAACTATAAAAAAATAATACATTTTTTTCAAAACCTTAGGCGAAACTAATCCCTCTTTTAAAACAATGACCTTCATTTTATTAAATTCTAAATATGTCACTAATAATCATTTTTCTTTTCTGCATTTTCTCTTTCTAGGAATTGGCCATCGAGAAGCGACATGTCTTGGCACTCAATTACTCAAATCACTATCCTTTTAACAATATTCTCCAAGTCTGTTGTGCAAACATCTTATCCACCATATGTCAAAAAAGATTTTGAACACACAACTGGATTATACCATGAACCTTTGGAAAAAATTAATATACTTTCAGATAATCGATATTTGTTATATTATATAAAAACTACGGACATTTTTAATCTTCAAGTTCTACTATTAAAAAAATTCAATCAGACTGTTATTAACTGCAAAAATACTATTCAAACTGATTCATGTGTAAAAACTTATCACGAAGTCAAATTTAATTCTCAGAAAGAAAAAATGTCAAATATTATTGATAATATACAATTTAAATTAAATAATACTATGAATATAACAGAAGACAATTGGAAAATTAAAAATAATTCAATTGACTTATATCACTCAATTTTTAACAAACTAGAAACTTCAGGCTTTATTACTTATCGATGGATTGAGAAAAAGGCTTACCTATTTCCACAACCCATTTCAGAAATATCAGAAAAAATATTTGATACGGTCAAACAAATTTACGAATATCCTGAATGGCGTCAATTTACATACGAGTCTATCGATTTCTATTTTGATTCTTTACAACTTCTTTCTGACATGCTTACTTCTAGCAATAATGGTCTTTGGGATCCTTTATATTTTTCTCAATCATCTTTAGACTATTTGTCTAGATTCAAGAACATAAATATTCACAAGCAGAAATTTCTCAAATAAATATTCAAGACTTCTTCCTGTTACCAAGAATTCAACACTTTTTTATAAAAGATCAACTGATATTCGCGCTTCAAACCTCTGATATCGCTGAACAAAAATTCCAATTATATAAACTCCACTCCTCACCAATTACCTATTATTTAAAAACAAACTATACACCTAGTATTTACATCAAACCAGATGTATCAATCTTAGCACTCTCTGAAGATCAAAACACCTACTTTACTGTTCAAGAAAATTTCCTTGAATCATGTTCTCAAACTTTTCACGGTAAAATTTGTCATCTTTCTCCACAACTATATAACACACTAGAAAAACCAATTTGTGAAACTTAAATTCTCACTGAAAATACTTCAAACGAATGTAATTATCAAATCAATTTCTATAATTATCCCGTTTTAACCCCTTTAACGTCTTATTACGGATGGCTGTATTCAGCTCCCCAATCTGAACATATTGTAATTAAATGTTTAAACAATGAAACCACAATAACCACCCTAACAAACACCGCTATAATCCAACTTCATCCACAGTGCAAAATATTAAATTATCCAAATCTAAAACAAAACGGACGAAAAATAATGGACATCACTATTCCTACACCATCTCAAACAATTTCT
>NC_046665.1:797071-819320 GCF_010883055.1 Belonocnema kinseyi | reverse complement strand
TATCAATTAATACTAATGAGTCTATATTCTTAAACACTTATTTTTTCTATGGTTAATAATATTTTAAGATCTATATTCCTTAGCTTATTTCTGTTGCCTGCTGCTAAGAATTTACATAAATTTATTTGTTTAACCCTACAATAAAAAAAGAGAATTTCCTTTTCTATATATATATATTTTTTAAGACATAGGTAATGAGTCATGTCATAAAATACCTAACTAAATAAATAAGTTCTGCATTTTAATCTTTATCTTACAAAAATTATAAAAAAAACAAAAAAACATTAATACAGTATTAAAATTTAAAAAATTAATTATGATATATATATATATAATTTTATAAAATAAACATTCTTGCTTGAAATAATTCTCATGATTTGAAACAAAACAAAAAAAAACTATTTCTTTCAAACTCGAAATTAAGTAATACACATCTTTATAATTATTTTAAAAATTATCTAAAACTAAAAATGACTATTAGTAAAATACATGCCTTAAAATAAATTTAAAAATAATTAACTATAATAAATACTTAATAAATTTAAAATAAAAGAAAGGAAAAGACAGAAAATTTCAATAAATAATATTTTGATTCAAAACCCCTAAAAACCCTAAGTACATTATTATTCTCTCTAGCTAAAACATACTACTTTAACACACACATATAGATCCACATTCTCAGTTCAATTAAAAAAGTCTGTAACCTGAAACAAAAACAAGAAATTTCAAATTTATTGAAAATACATATATTTAAGCATCTCTCATATCTCTTACAACCTACCATTTTCAAACGCCATATATAGCGATTTACGGCATACCACATGCCGCGGTAACAAAATTATTCAAACAGGCCATTCTTTACGAACGCCTTCCTCGCTGCCCTCCATGCATTGTCCAAATAGGGTTGTCCCTAGGAAACCCACTCTCTAGGCATTCCCAGTTTAAAACCCTGCCATTCATACATGACATTGGACAAAGGCATGGTATGATTCGTGGACAGATACCTTAAATGTCGAGAACTAATCTGTAACAAAAAGCATACATAAAAATGAGTAAAATACATTTAATCTTATTAAAGTTAAAAAGATGCTAAAATTTTACCTCTACTATCTTTCTATTGTACACCGCCCATTTCCTTCCCATCAGAGTGAAAATTTCTTCATCACCTCTGAAGTTCTTTAAAATTTCTGTTGTATTCATCCTTGTCTTTTGATCAAAAACATGGGCATTTTTGACCCATTCCCATGGTAATTGGACCCTACGCCCATACCTCAAAACAAAGAATTCCCTTTTCACCGCCTTTCTACATCCGCTACTTCGCCAGGTCACGGAATCAACCACGAGCTGAAACAAAAAAAAATAAATAAATTTATATATATTAAAATGTTACAAAATAACAGTAAGAAGAAATAATTAGATTTTTTTGTTTCACTTACCAACTGTAACCTGTCCTTTACTAGATAGCAGTAACGCTCTCCAATTTTATACACCCCATTTAACCCATTTTTTTTTATTTGCCGAAGAAGGGTTAATCGTAACTTGTTTTTTTTTTAATTTTGGCCAAAGTAGTAAATTATAGTAGAATCTAACTCTTCCAAAGCTGGACTGTAGCCATAAGATTGCCTTTTTAAAAAAAATGGGAAAAAGTAAAAAAATTCAAATTTAATCCCATAGGCTCTTTCTCAAACTAACTCTTCCTTGGAAACTCCCAATATATATACAATAGATCCCCACCAAAAAAAAAGAACCATCTCACTTTCTGAGACACATTTTTCTAAGAACCAACCGAAATAAAATAATTCTTGACCACAGCCCCTTAACAGAATCCATAAAAAAAAACCTTAAAAAGAAGAATAAATTGATTTTTTTTGGTCCTTCACGTAAATTTATAAAAATAGAGTAAAAATTAAACTAAATCTTTTTAACTTTTGCTATTCTTCTTTATGTTTATTTTACACCTTTCTATCGAATTTTTTTTTTTAATTTATATATATATATATATTTTTTTTTTGTTCTCACAAAACATATGATTGTTTATAAATATAAAGACAAATTGTTTTCAAAAAACTTTTTATTCTTTTTTTTTGCAAAAAAAAACTATATCAAATTGGAATCTTTTCTTTTTTTGTGCAGAAATGATTCCAACACGAAAAAATCCTGTGATTGCACACACAGGTTATGTCGACGGCATCCAACCATCAGATTACCCCGAAAAATACAAATATTTAATGAATAGTTCATGTTTTTCACTCTTGCCAGAAGTCATCGGAATTTATGTAAACATATTCACAAATTTTAAAACCTGCATCAATTGTTACGAAATATTACCAGCATTTATAAAAAATAGTAATCAACTTAGAACAAATTATCATTCACTTGGCAAAATTGAAATCGTCAAAACAACTTGTTCAAATTGTCCAACAGAATTAACTAAACCTCGTTGTGACGCAATCATGTGTTTGGATTGTATCGAAGAATTTTTAGAAATCATACACCTAACAGTTATCTTACAAGACGATTATGGTAAAAAAAATATATGCGGAAACCGAAGTAATAAATTATTACGTATACTCTTTTGAAGCTCAAACTTTCAGTCCTTAACAGCTGCATAATGATTCATTATTACTTACCTTGAAGCACTTAGGTAAATTTTCACTCACTACACTTCACGAATTTCTTATACGTCAAATCAACTGATCACTTGTAAAATAAGCAAAAATGTAAAAATAATACTATATATTTACATTAACCATTAATATAACATACTTTTGCTCGTTTCACAATTAAACATTATGTAAACAAATAAGATATAATTTTAATATTCCTACTACTAAAGCATACCGATATTTTAAAGCATAATTAATATATTTCTACTATATCAGTTTAGTGTTTAAAAATAAAACAAAAAAGCAAAAAATATATATAAAAATAATTTAATTTTTAAAGATATATACTTCCTCTCTACTATGACAATAAGTATAATTCAGCAAAAAAAAATTGACATAAAACTTTTCTATATTTTCATTATAAGATATAAACATTACTACCTTAAAAATATTGTATGTTTCAGTAAAAAAATGGAACCAGCTAATCTAAGGATAAATCCAGCTGAATCAGTCAGCCCATTACAAACATTGCATGAAATTAGTACGGAATATAATTTCTCTAACCTAAATTATAAGGTCGTAACTTTACAGCCAAAGTCGTCTCTTCAAGTATTCATTATAGCTTGTAAAATATCTAAAGGTACTAACAAATTATGCAAAAACTAGCAAACCATTTGTCTCAAAACAAACAGCGAAACATGATGCCGCAAGAAAGATTCTAAGATTGTTATCCAATATATACTATTTTAGTAATGACCAAATACCTACAGATAAAAATAATATCGAGCTAGTCCCAGAAATATAATTCGGAAAGATTAAACTTTATAAATGGACTCACGCCTGCGAAAAATGTTATCAAAAGGACATAGGGCAATAAATTGTCGCGGCCCAAGAAGAAATCAAAATTACATAGATTAATTCCGTAAACAATTTTTTTATATTATAAATGAACAATGTTTTAAAAAATATATATTCACTATCTATTTAGAGTTAGACAAAAAGACATAAATAATAAAAATATGAAAAAAAAACTTTATCTTTTCCTCTTTCTCAAAAGCATGCGTTCATAAATTTAAGATACGCTACGCAGACAACCAAAAGTTCGAATACACAAATTGTAATAAATAAGTTTGATCATGGCCATTGCATTCCCATGCTCAAACTTAAGGGGAGGGAGGTGTCACGTCCCGCGACTTTTATGATAATAATAATAATAAATAATTATAAACAATGGATTATAATTACATAACATTTATATTTAATAATAACTCAGTAAGTTATAGGATTATATTCAACATCCAATTATTATTGTAAACAAAACCTAGTATTGTTAAAGTCATTTGTGAAGATCAAATATGTAAAGAAACGATGCAACAGTGTAAGGTTAACGCAACAGCACAAAAAAATCTACGCATCATATTTTGCACAAAAAACAGGCACACGTTAATTAAAAAGCAATAAATTAATTGACAAGGAAACCAGAAAAGGCAGCTGCATTTTCAATCTCATACGCTCACAATATGCTGGTACCTATAAGTACGTACACATCGCAGTAAACAAAAATAAGCGATACACATAAATATTCGCATATCTAACAAAACCAGCAGACTATACACTAACTGAAAAGCCATAAATTAATCAGCAAGCCAAGACTGAAAACGAACAAGATTTTCAGTCCCATACGTTTAAAAAATGCTGGTACCTACACCAAATGTACATCTTTTAGACATTCTGACCTACATATTTCTATAACGGAGACCAGCATCTTAGATCTAAAAGCAATAAACAGCTTAATAAAGATGACAGCTATAGGAGGGTGAGCTGTTCACACACAACCAAAAGGACACGCGCTAACCTTACGCTTTTCTACACATCATAATAGCTTACCCTTGGTCACCTAGGAAGGGAAACCATATATTTTGGTAACTGCGCCATTCTCCATATTTGGGCAAATCAAGATTCCTAATCACTGATTGGCTATCTCATTAATTACCCCCATGGTAATTTGGAAGGGATACAAGGCATTATGGTTACTGCGACATCCTCCATATATGGGCATATACATAATTCTCAACGCCCATTGGACAATTAGGGTCTTAGCACTCTTCTACCTAATTGATAAACAACGCTGATTGGAACCAAGAAGAATCCCTTTTTCTAAAAACACTCACCCCTATGGGAATCTAAGAAGGGAGCTTGTGAATAAATACAGCGGGTGCGGAAGCAGAAATCAGTTTAGTTTCAGTTTAGCCCAGATACGCTGACCTTGCCATCTCAGCCTGCAGAGCCACATTCAGCGCCATCCATTCCTTGCGGGTAACCATACAGGGTGCCAACAGAAGGACGGGCTACTTTCGATTCAAGGAACGAGAGGATGAATCATCCACTCTTTACAAAAGGCAACTTGTAAGTAAACCAAGGAATCAAATGATTTCAAGCAATTCGGAGGTTTATCAAGAAACGTTGATCAAATCTGATCTTTATATTAAAATTCTATTAACACTTAAATAAACTTTCCCCTTTTTTATATTATAACATATTTGATTTATTCGGTGTATCTGGTAGTTATCCTCATCCCAGTTATCTAGTTTATTTAAAATTAGATTCTAAAACGAGGAACAACTTGAAATAAAATAAAGAACAAGGTAAGTTACATCTCGTAGGACGTAACAGTAATTAATTAATTTCATTAATTAATTAAAATTAATAATTTTTTATTGTAATAGGGTTACTGTTGTTAATAAATTACTTATTTGTACAATGTCGTTGTTTTCATTTCCTTTTCCATTGAATACATTCTTTACCCCAATAAAGCATAGGCAAAGGCATAAGTTTTACATTGGCAAAATTAGTTAGAAATTAGTTTAATTAATATTATTCGTGCTGAAAATCTGTTTTAACTTATTTTTCAACTCCGGACAAAAATTAAACTTATAATTATACCAAATGTTATTAATAAATTCCAAACTTGTCTATCAAAATTATAAGAAGTATTTTTGCGACAAATAAATTTGAAAAAATTAAAGAATAAATCTAAAATTATGTAATCAATTTTGCACCATATTTATATAATTATATATAATAAAAATATATTATTAGTTACTCCCATAATTTTTTCAAATTTATTTTTGGCAAAAATACATTATATAATTTTAATAGACAAGTTTGGAATGTAATCATAAAATTTGTTATGATATTAAGTTTATTTTTTTCCTGGGATTGAAAATTATTTGACAACTGATTGCCGTTACGAATATCAATTAAGTTAATTTCAAAATAATTTTGCCTATGCTTTCCATGTTAAAATTTGCTGTAGAGACTACCAGCGCCATCTGCGATCCACGCTAGTGACCTAACGCTACATACAGTCGCTGCAGAGTGCTGGTTATTCCCAAAAGATAAGGATCCTCTAGGGAAGGATGTGCCAAACCGTGTGCCTAATACGGACTGGTCGAACGATCGTGCTCAGGGAGTCTGGCGTCACTTCCTGCCCACTTTTCACGGGTCCGTGTAGGGGGAACATTGGCGCATCCTTCCCTAGAGGAACCTTACCAAAAGATGGTAGTTAGCGCCATCTATTAATTTTCACAGAATAACGATCCCTGGACTCTGCTCAGTCGATAAGGCAGCACGCTGACGTATCACCTGTAAAGGGGCCCGGGGATTTATTCGCGCGCGAAATTCGAGAATGAAGTTCTCCTCAACGATGTCCGTCGAACTTCGCCGCGGAAAGGAATCGGAGTCCTTGCTGCAAGAAACTAGAGTTCGCCTCGCATTGTGTTGAAAGTCTTATAAATGTTTCTATATTTTAAGTTTAGAATTAATATTAAATGAAAAGACTGAATTTCAACTATGCGAAATAAGAATTGTAATTTTTATCAGAGACTCGACGTTTCGAGAAAATGAGAAAAACAACCGTACGGTTAAAAGATCGAAGATCGACTGCTGGTTCTCGCCCACGCAGGGGCTGCTGCGGATCCTCGCCCCTCCATGAAAAGGGGGTTGGGCATTGGGGTTGGGCCTCTTCTTCGTTTCGTGCTTTCGTTCGCTTTAGCTTACTTCTAATTTTCCCTAAACTCCTGATACTTACAATTTATCTACTCGTCTTTTCTCAATTATTTTCTACACTTTAATATTGAAGATCTAGATAATCTAACTAAAAGTCATTAGGTGCTCATTAAACTTATTTCTTTAGCTGCAGGATTCGGAAATTGGAATTTGAAGAAAATTAATTAATTGAAAGTGAATAGATGCCTTTTGTTACAAAATAGAAGAAATAAAATAATGACTTTACAATTTTAAATAATTCTACCCTAAACTCTTAATCCTTTGCAAATATCTAGCCGCTTATTCTTACGGTGATGTTAAATTTAATCTATAAAGGTTAGTTAGAATTAGTTAGTTAGAATTGCTTGGTTAGACACTCGGACTTCACCTTAGATATCCGGGTTTCAATCCCTGAGCCGGTACCTCTAGAAATTTTTCAATGTACCTTTAATGAGGTTCTGGTGGTTCGGAACCCACCTTAAGCTGTAGGTCCCCCCATCGTGTACTTGACTCCAACCCAGTCCGTCAATGATGGGGTAAAAACCAGGCTTTGTCCAATATGTGTGGGCAGACTGCTCTCATCAGATCACTTGATTGCATTATAAAAATGCTTCCGTGACTGATGATATATACCGGGACAGCCCCGCGCAAAAATGATGAAATGAAAATCCAACTCTAACCAAAAATGCCTTCGACATGTTGGGCAGTATAAGCCTGTGACAACATTTCAACACAGAAATGTTTTACATAATAATAATAATAATAATGCTTAAGAAGTACCAATGAAATTGTCTATAATATTTTCATGGACAGCAAGTCAATTTCGAATAAATTCTTAACTAGCCTGCACCTTATCGAGATCTGGGTATAAATATTATAATTATAATTCGAAGTTCCGAGCTAAATGACATTATGAATATGTCGTGATACAATGCGAATGTGAATTCTATCGTGAAAGATTATTATCCTATCACAAGCCGCAGTGCGCCCTCCCCCTTTTTGAGTCCCAGAGTCATTTCCTGTCTTTCAAAATAAAATAAAAAGGGATCTCTTAGCCGTTCCTACTAAGGTTTGTCAAATTCAAGAATTTCTGATCATAAGAGTTTCTCACGCTTTCTCAAGAATTTGGAGATGAAAAAACTGGCAGAGTCTAAACATAAAAAAGGGGACTTTCGATCTGCGTTTGAATCCATTGGAAAAGTCTTCCTTGGGAGGGATTTGGTGTTATGGCTTCCACATGTTCGCCAGACTCGGCGGTATCTGGAAAGCCTCTTGTGGACCGCACAGTATGAACTTTGCTCCCTGAACCGAATGTTTCGAGGGGTCAAGCTCATAAAACTCTGAAGGGTGGGCACTTAATTTTTAGAACAAAAGTTTGGAATTTATTTTTAAATTTGAAAATTTTTTCTGAATCTTGGAGAGAGAAGAACATAATCGTTAAGCAGAATATTATTTTAATTAATTTGTGTAAGTGTGCGTAGCGCTGGTACACTACGAGGAATACAGGTACTAAACCCAATTCATCACAGACCTTGGCGAGTAGCCAGACTTATCTATCGTTTTGCGTACTACGATCATCAAATCCATCGCCCGAATACATGGACATTGGAAACAAGGGACTAGTCATTCCCGCGAAAAACATAGCAGCGCCCACATGTTTATTTTTTCATGCACAGTTTGTCGGCAAAAATGCTCGTGCGCATAATCAAATTGCACATCGTAAGATGGCAGCTTCCCACACTCATGGAATTCTCCTCCCTCCCGTGGATTCAACACCGCTCGCCAAGTTAGGATGGCATGCCTAGTCCCGTGTTTCCCATGCCCATGCCCGAATATTTTAAAAAGCGGCCATCATCATATTGCATCCGTGTTGTATCAATATTTCGTGCAATATTGCGGATGTTGCAGGAAATATCGATGTAATATTGATGCAATATTCTGTGCTAATATTCAAAAAAGTATAGATATTATAATATTGTATTATAATATCTATATTTTTTAATGCAAGAAAGAAAACATAGATTATTGTTACTGCATATTTCTTAAAAATAGTGAAGTCATACTTACTGGAGAATTATAAATAATGTGCTTGATTTATACTATGTTCTCACACAATCTAAATTACACTAAAAAATCAATTATACTCGCTTTAAGAAACGTTTTCCCTAAAAAAAATAATCATTGGCGTACTCGTTCTAGTGTAAATGTAAACAGTTAACAATCTAATTAGTACATATATTTAACTGTCAGGGTCAAGTCATGAAAAAATATAAAGTCTCCAGAATGCATTCTTTGAATATTCCCGAGAGTGAGGGTGGGCGAGAAACCACCCACACATAGATAATAATGCAGAAATGGTGGTCGAAATGATCTTCAACCTCCACGAAAACCATTTGAAATCCTATTCTGCGTTATTTCGTGTTTACAGTTTCTCGCTGTAAATTGACACCCTTGGAAAGGAGAGCGATATCGAGAAACCATCCATACAGTTAGGGATTCTAAAGAAATCGTTTTAGAATCGTTTTTACCACCCACGAAAACCCTTTACAATGATTTTAAGCGAATTTTCCGATTTTTAGCCACTTAGCCCTTATTTTAACCCCTACTTAAGGGGTTGATGGTAACCTATTAATTTTTTTCTTAATCTGCATTACATTCACTACATTAAAAAGGAATTTTGTCGATATCATGATTTCCCTTTGAGATTTAAAAAAAGGAAAAGCAAAAGGTTCTAATAGAGAGGTTCTAACAAAGGTTCTTCTAACAAAGAAAGGTAACAAAGGTTCTAACCGCTCTAACAGAAATGTTCAAATTGCTTACAATTAAAAATTTCCCGCCTACTTTCCCCTGAGCGGTACATAATACCGGGTACCATGATCCAACAAAGCACCCAGTAAGAACGAACGAATTGAATTGAATAAATATGTATAAACATATCGTAGAATTTGAACAGTTTTGAATGCATAATCAATCGTATATTTGAAATATACGTTTTAATACCTTTTATCGGGAAAGGATTGAGTTCATATCAATTCTATTTAGTGTAGTCAAAATTTCAACTAAAAAGTGTATAAGTGTATAAAGTCAAGTTTAAAATGTAAAAAGAATTATATTAAATACGCCGAATTAAATGTTTCTTGTCAAATTTCTGACTTAAGAGTAGTTGAAGAATAATTTGTTGATTAATGAAACAGAAGTGAAGTGAACGTTTGAGTTGCATTTGTGAATTGTGAAAAAGTGTAGAAATAATTATGTGTTTATGTTGAAGCACCATGAACATTAATAATTTTATAAGAATTAAGGCCATGTGTCGAGAGGGTCACGTGACCAAACCTGGTCTTCGATTTTTCTTTCCCAACTTACGTCTGAATGAAATGAGGTATCGCTCTGAAAGTTTGGGAAATGAAAGAGGAGGTAATAAAGTCCATATCTCTGCTTTGTTCCGGTCGAAATTTGGAGAAAAATTTTTTTTTGAAAAAAATACCAGTGGAAGTTTTCTTTTCCGACTAACGTCCACACGGAATGAGATATCGTGTTTAAAATTTGGCGCAATAAATAGAAGACATGCAAGAATTTGTCTCTGTTCCTAAATAATTAGAATAGTGAAAAAAGTTTTTGTTTAATTTCTATTTTGGAGAAATACCGACCGTGTTGTCGTCAAACCCTGCAAGTAATTTGCAATTTTGTCAATGGGCTAGTTATGAGGTTTTTATTTATCAAAGTGGGACAAACAACAAAACCGCTCACGAACATTATGCACCAATAATGCAAAAACTAATTTTTCCACTTGAAATATAAATAAACATATTTGGTCTGACATGCGTATCAATCTGGTATCAGCTATGTCAAAGCAGCACTAGCGCAGCGAGTAGACAACTGTTTTGAACACTAAAAAAACGACTAAACATTGTCACGACTGATCAATTCTGGTAGGGAAACATGCGTTTTTAGGTCAAGTCAATTAGAACCACAGCACTTTAATTCATAAAAATAACGCCGTAAAAGCGCGGTCTTTATTACAAATAGATTAAAACTGTATAAAATCAACAGAACTTGTTGCTTGGCGAATGCGGACTGACGAGGCGAGGAAATAAAATTGGGAAACCGAGCAACAAGACTATTTGTAAGAGAAGGACAGCACGAAAACGATAAGACCGGCTTAGACATAAATTCAGACATTACTCAATACGAAAATCAAAATATAAGGACAAGTCCAAGAATCTTAAATGTAACGAAGAACGCAAATGAAAATAGAAAATGAGAACACAAATTAAAACATTCATAAAAACAGTGAACTAATGTCCAATTCACAACATTCCGCCCTCTTTCGTCCCCGACGAAATAGGGCGAAATAGGCCATTGAGTAGGTGGAAGGTTCTCATGTCGAATGAGATCTAAATCTTCAATCTGTATGGATGGCGATGAAGTAGTCCACCTTGATCGAGGCTGAAGTTATTTCAAATACTCAGCTGACCAGCGCTTCCAAAAATGATCACGCATTTGCTGGATCAACTGACAGCGAGTTAATCGATTTGGAAGAACGTCTGCAAGCGATGGTTCAGGAACTGCATTCAGTGGACCTCCAATGAGAAAATGTCCTGGTGTGAGGGCAGAAATGTCTGTTGGATCATCTGACTGAGCTCTGAGAGGCCAAGAATTAAGGCAAGTCTCAACTTGTGTTAAAAGAGTGCTCATTTCTTCAAACGTCAATGTAGAGTCTCCAATGACTCGACGAAGATGGAATTTTGTCGACTTAACTGCAGCTTCCCATAAACCTCCGAAGTGAGGTGCTGCAGGAGGGTTGAATTTCCACTGGGTACCATGCGAAGCAAGGTATGTAGCGACCGAAGCAAACTCTGCTGTTGCCTCAGAAAACATTTCCTGTAGTTAACGATCTGCTCCCACAAAATTCGTACCCTCGTCACTAGACAACGTTCGATAAAGATCACGACGAGAAGTGAAGCGAATATAAGCAGCTATGAAGGCTTCTGCTGTGTAATCAGAAATCAACTCGAGATGAACTGAGCTGGAGGCACAACAGACGAAAATACAAATCCAGGCTTGGTGGGAATGGTGACCTCGTCCTTTGGAGGTGCGAACATTGATGGGGCCAGCATAGTCTACCGCAGTGTTCATGAATGCTCGTTCAGGTGGAGTAATGTGAATGGAAGAGAGGTTACTCATCAGCTGTTGCTCAGTATTACCTCTGTTTCTGACGCATGGAATGCACCGATGAATCAATGATCGGACCAAATTGCGACCTCGAAGAATCCAATAAGATTGTCGTAACGTTCCAAGGGTAAGTTGGACACCCCAATGAAGACAGCGAAGGTGACAGTCGCGGATGATAAGAGTTGTGAGATAAGACTCAGGAGGTAGAATCAGTGGATGCTTCTCATCATAAGTGAGAAGAGAGTGCTTTAAGCGACCTCCGACACGAAGAAGTTGACCATCAAAAAATGGAGTCAACTTTATTAGAGTGCTAGGCTTAGAAATCTGTATTTTATTTTTTAGATCGGTGATTTCATTAGAAAAATAGCGATTTTGTTCTTGTTGAATCCAGAATAAAAGAGCTGTTCGAAGATCTGATGCAACTAAAATCCGAGAAACGATAATAGAACGAAACTTCAAAGCGTCTCGAAAACGAAGACACCAAGCAGTGACTCGTAGTAATTTGTCTAAAGATGAATAACGACTCAGAAGACCACACGGTTCATTAACACGAACTGCTACGTTTACAGTAACTCTACGTTCTTCTTTGGCCACTGTATTTTCTGGAGGGCCAAGCAGAGATGAAGGCCACTCTTCTTGTGTTTTAAGCCACTGAGGACCATTCCACCAGAGTGAAAACTGCGAAAGTTCGCAAGCTAACAACCCGCGAGAAGTACAGTCAGCTGGATTATCTGCACCCGGAACATGATGCCAAATTGCTGAAGGAACGATCATTTGAATTTCCGAAACCCGATTCGCGACGTATGTCATCCATCTTGTAGAAACAGCTGAAATCCAATGAAGTGTGTTCATAGAATCAGACCACAAATGTAGAGCAGCATCAAAACGCAGTTGAGTTTGAAGGTGAGCGATGAGACGAGCTAACAAAACTGAGGCACATAGCTCAAGACGAGGAAGCGGAACAGTTTGAACAGGAGCGACCTTTGTCTTAGAAGAAATGAGTCCAATAAAACAATTTCCGTTAGGCGAAATTGTCTTTAAATAAACGACAGCACCGTCCGCCTTTTCAGAAACGTCAGCAAAGCCATGAAGTTCGAACGAGCACATTCGCGAACGAAATCCTATCCAGAGAGGTATCCTGACTGCGGAAAGACGAGGAAGATCTTCATAATATCTTATCCAGCGATGACGAGCTCCTTCAGGTAAAGGATCATCCCAGGATTATTTAAGCTTCCAAAGTTCCTGGATAAATATCTTTACGACAATGATAACCGGTGCCAACCATCCTAGAGGATCAAATAATTGGGCTGACTGGCTGACGACAAGGCGCTTTGTGATGACATCTTTAATAGCCCTAAGATCCACCTGGAAAATAAAACAATCGGTACTGGGTTTCCAAGTTAACCCAAGCATCGAAACCGATGTTTCTGATTGCCATGATATACCTGGAGATAACGCGTGCAGATGCTCCAGAATACGCTGCATTAGCTCATGACTGTTTGAATTCCACTTTTTGAGCGGCAAGCCGCCCGCCATCAAGAGACCACGTAGTTGGTTGTTTAATTCAATAGCATCTTCCAAATTATCCGCTCCTGATAAGACATCATCAATATAGATGCCATTTTTTATCACTTCAGCAGCCAAGGGAAATCGATTCCCTTTATCAAGACGAAGCTGCTGAACGGTGCGAAGAGCTAGAAATGAGGCAGAAGTCAGACCATATGTGAGAGTACTGAGTCAAAATACTTGGACGGGCTCATTTTGACTTTCTCGCCACAGAATAAGTTGGAGATCCTGATCATCTTGGTGGACAATAATCTGTCGATACATTTTTTTGACATCTGTAGAAAAGACAATGAAGTGAAGACGCCACTGCAGCAAGACATCTGAAATATTTAATTGTGATTTTGGCCCTGCGTAAAGACACTCGTTCTATGAAATGCCTTGACTTGATCGTCGAGAACCATTAAAAACTACTCGTAGTTTCGTGGTTGAACTAGATTCACGCCAAACTCCATGATGCGAAAGAAAAAATGACCGCGAGATACTCCTTGGATCTGCAGGGATGTTGACGGACTTCATATGCTGAAGTTGATGATATTCTTCCATGAATTTGGCATACGCTTCTTGGAGATGAACATCTCGTTTGAACCGCTGCTCCATATGAAGTAACATGCGAAGAGCTGCAGAAAAGGAATCTCCTAACGATGTGACGTCACTCTTGATGGGCAGATGCACGACGTATCTCACATCTTTAGTCCTAGAGTGAGTCTTTTGGAAAAGTTTTTCACACTCTTCTTCCTCAGCTGTCCGGAAAGGTTTAGGAGGCACGACTTCCGAATCCTCCCAAAATTTTTGAAGGTCAAAAAAAAGTTCTTCACTCTTGGAACAATGAAACATATTTACTGTAGATGAATCCAACGGTGAGGTATTGCCTGTAGGTCCACAGAGAATCCACCCGAATACGGAATTTTGAGCTACAGGAGTGCCCGGGGGACCCTTTCGAAGACCTTGTTTAATTAAAATTGCATAGACATCCACACCTAAAATTAAATCAATTGGAGAACTTCCACTGAACTTCGGATCCGCTAATTGTAGACCAGTAATGATGCTTCGCCTGACAAATCTGACACAAGTTCTTTGAAGCACAATTCTGAAATAAATGAGACCCTAAACAATTTATACACAATTTTCTTTGAAAAATGAGCTCCTTTTTTTGTGCTACAGACTGACTTTGAAACTGCGGACACGACATTAAATAATGCGGTTCGCGGCAGAAAAAGCACTTCCTTTCCTGTGGCTTCTTCGTAAGCTGCTCTTTAGCTGCTTGTTTCTTCATTGGCTGCTCTGAAATTGCGTTGACCTTGGCTGTTGTAGAACTCGAGGATTTCGTGAACTTTCCAAACCTTTTCTTCTGAAACTGAGATTTGGAAGATTGTTGAGACGAAGACTGATTAGTTTGATTTGCAGTAGAATCTAAAACTTCCAAGGTCCGAATCCTGGTTTGCAAGAAGGTTTTCAATTGGTCAAACGTTGGAGGATTCGTGGAATTTCCAAGAGAAGTTTCCCAATCACGACGAGACTGACGATCTAATTTCTCTACAGTAATATATACCAGCCATGATCACCATTTGTCCACCGGTTCTTCCAAGGCAGATAAAGCTTCGACGTTATTAATCGTTGCATTATATACCTCCTTCAGAGCACTCGAAGACTCAGCTTTCATTGGCTGGACTGAAAAAAGCTCAGCCAAATGAGAGTTGATAAGAACTCTTTTATTCTCAAAGCGCTCCGAAAGTAGGTCCCAGCAATGCTGATAATTGCCTTGAGTGATCGGAATTCGATGAAGAAGTTGAGCCGCTTCACCTATAAGACTGGATTTTAAGTGATGAAGCTTCTCCACTGACGAGACTCCAGGATTTGAATGACCCAAAGATGTGAACAAATCTTTGAAATTTTCCCACTCCGTGTAACTTCCAGAAAATTTAGGCAATTCAGTCTTCGGCATCGATCGATATGATAATCCAGCAATCTGTGTAGCTGAATCATTCATGGACCTAGAAGCAAGGTCATTTGAAAGTTTTTCCAGTTCGTCCTTCAAGGCTCTCTTCGCGACTATATATGCTTCTTCAGTAGTTGCATAAAAATTGCTTGTAAAATAAATGTTCGTGGCATTCTGATCGCGAACCTTTACTAACTCCCAATGTTGAGCCTGAAAACGCGTCCAATTTTTCTCCGTAGACTCAAGTCTTGAGACCAAAGTTCCTTTAGTGATCTGTTTTAATTTTTGAGTATTTTCAAAAGCAGTTTGGATCCGAGAGCAAAGCTCGATTTGCTCTAAAAAGTAACTAGAAATAGACATCATGAACGGAAAACAGTCGGCACACGATAAAATAGAGTCCGCGAATACAATCTTTAAAAAATAAATTGATTTAAAACTGAATGTATCATAAAAAAGTAATTCGCCAATAAAGGAATTATTATTCTCACTGAAATTATCAAGTTAAAAAATTCCAACTTCGTTGACTTAATGTTTAAAAGTCATTTCCAATCTTTAATTCTTGGAATTTCTAGCGCGACGGAGAAATTACTAAGAAATTAAATAAAGTATAAAAGTCTGCGAGATATTCGTAAAATCAATTTAAATTGCACTTCCGAAATAATCTTCACTTTTTCAATTCGAATCGATGACAATTAAAGGTTGAATGTTGTTGACTTACCAGACGCTGAATTATAAACAATAATCCGAGTGGTATTGAGAACCCAATGCTCACCGATCTTTCGAACCTGTGTGAAGGTTACGAAATCCATTGACATTTGCCTGTAAAGTTTCTCGAAAAATTGAGAAAATCCTTTCGGTATCGAAAAAATGCATCCTATTTAATATTGCCTTAGACACTAAAACAAAAACGTTCACATTTAAAATAATCTTTAAGTCACAATGCACTGACGCTGCACACTACACATTCAGTCAAAAAGTCACAAAGATACTACATTTAGTTTGACGCTAACAAGCTCTACCGGAATTTGTGCGAATAGTCCTCGCACAAGAACTGAATCAATGAATCAGGAAATCTGGCTCGACAGGACCAATGTTTTGAACACTAAAAAAACGACTAAACATTGTCACGACTGATCAATTCTGGTAGGGAAACATGCGTGTTTAGGCCAAGTCAATTAGAACCACAGCACTTTAATTCATAAAAATAACGCCGTAAAAGCGCGGTCTTTATTATAAATAGATTAAAACTGTATAAAATCAACAGAACTTGTTGCTTGGCGAATGCGGACTGATGAGGCGAGGAAATAAAATTGGGAAACCGAGCAACAAGACTATTTGTAAGAGAAGGATAGCACGAAAACGATAAGACCGGCTTAGACATAAATTCAGACAATACTCAATGCGAAAATCAAAATATAAGGTCAAGTCCAAGAATCATAAATGTAACGAAGAACACAAATAAAAATAGAAAATGAGAACACAAATTAAAACATTCATAAAAACAGTGAACTAATGTCGAATTCACAACAACAACTTCGAACTCCTAGGGGTCTGTGGGTAAAACAGATTGCATGCTTACCGTCAGAGAAAGTTAAAAGTCAAACTTCTGCTGTAAAACCTAAATGTGTGCGTCGATAATCATTATTTGCATAAATAAACTTTTTTCTTCCTCCAACTCTTTGCAAGGCCACAAACGATCCTTTAATATTTATTAAAATTTCCGCGTTATTTAAACTTTTATTTTTCAATATGGGAGAAAAAATATTGATCTTAGGGCTTACTTGATCAGCTGTTACACTCATCACATGGCCCTAATGTACATTTTTACGTGAAAATAATCAAAAAATAATTTTTCTTACTAAGATAAGTATTAAGGTTCACGGATGGTAAGGTTATGTGTGTATACTTACAATTAGGGTTGTGAGCAATGAAACATCATTGTAACATTGAAACTTTCCCTTAAAACTTTCAAATGTTTCACAGTCAAAGTTTCATTGTTTCATGAAACATTGGAGGGAAAAGAGAGAACTTCCATATGCGCATGCGCGGAAATCAGATCAGGTTAGTTACTTGTTGATGCAAAATCCTGTTCAACAAAACAATAATCCAACGACCAAATTTGGACCACAACGAATAAACGAAAACCAAAAAAACCCTATTGTAATCTGAAGAAAAAACACAAAAAACAAAAAAAACAACAAAATTAAATTAAATTTTCGGAAAAAAATAAAAAAGAGGAAAGAAAAATGTTTGGTTGATTGTTTGTTTTAATTGTTTGTTTGATTTGATGAAAAATGTTTTGATTCGATTCTCAAGTATCAAAGAGAGAGCACCTGTTCGTGGGTGCTGTCAATTTCTACCACTTAAAATTTTCTTGCCTTGATAAGGGTGCTGTACGAGTACCGAAACGTTGGTAATGCAGATTTATTTATTTATGTTTTTTATTTTTATTTTATTGTAATTTGATGGTCATAAAAATAAAAAAGACGAAAGAAAGAAAAAGAGAAAGAAGGGGATGTGGTTGGCTGCCTTCTCATTTTTCTTTCCTCTTTTTTATTTTTTTTCCGAAAATTTTATTTTATTTTTTTGTAGTTTTTTTTGTTTTTGTTTTTTTTTGGTTTTTTTTCAGATTACAATAGGGTTTTTTTGGTTTTCGTTTATTCGTTGTGGTCCAAATTTGGTCGTTGGATTCTTGTTTTGTTTAACAGGATTTTGCATCGATTTGATTATTGGACGTTAAATGGAATTTTTAATTTGGATTTTGGTCTAATTTAAATTTCGTAAATTTTTTTTTAGTTACTTGTTACTAGCATGCCACTTCGCCGCAAGTTTAAACTTTTGAAAAAATTTTATTTAGTGTTTCTCAATTTTTCTCAGTGTTTCCGCAGTAAAATTGTGATATTGGTGAAAATATTAAAAATTGTTGCTATGAATACTTGAAAATGCCTTCGTCTATTAAATATAACTAATATATATATTAACTTAATATAAAAAAAATTGGGTTTTTAAAATTCTTAATCATGTAACTGTATTTGCTATAAAACTCAATTTAGTTCATAAATTTTTAGTATTTGATTTAAGGGGAAATTATCAAAATGAATTGCATTAGTTAATTAATCATTTAATCAACGATTACTTCAGAAAATGTGAATTTATTTTCACTTCTTAGTACATGCGGTTTGAATTTTCCCGCCAGTCTTTGAAACATTCCAATGTTTCACGAGACCTTGAAAGTTTCATGGAACTTTTCATTGAACCAAAGTTTCATGAAATTTTACAACCCTACTTACAATTTGACAGATTGTTCATTGTTTTGGAGGTTATTTTTCAGAAAGAGAGAGACTAAATAAAAGACAGATTTTTTGTAGACAAATGAAAAATAGAAATGTTCACTGAAAAGCAATTGAAGAATAAATTGTTTATTTATGCAAATGAAGGGAAGTGAAGGTTTTGATTGACTACATTTGACGACTCTGCATGTGTGAATATTGAAGCCATTGTTTGCAAAAATGTTTTCATGTTCAAATGTCTTAAATATTATTAATTGTCTTAGAAGGAATGTACATTTTTTTCTTGAAAATATTCGGAAAATAATTTTTCTTTACATTACAGGTTTTGATGATGAAAAGTGGTAAGGTTATGAGCGTAAATAAAAGTTGACAGGGCGCTCATTGTGTTCGAGATTACAAGTACTGTCATTGCCTTTGACAGTTTTATGTATGAGTAGGTTGTGGTTTTGAAATTACCTCATCACTCTGATTCTAATTCATTGTTGAACAATTTTCTTCGCTGTTTGTCCTTTCTTTTTGGGACTTTTAGCGAAAAGTTTATTTTCAATAAATACAGTTTAGTCTGCCGGTGCCGGCAACGCAACAATATTGTCGGTGCCGGCAACATTGCTCGTTGCCGGTTTTTTTTCGCCAGGTATGAATTTCCGAAAAGCGTGTAGTGACGTATTTTTCATTCACTGCTTACGAATATGGTCATGAAAATTGAAACAAAAAAATATTTTGAAGGTCAAATCTTCAAAAAACGTACTTTACTAACGTACTGATACTGGTGTATTTGGATGCGTTTGTTATGAACAATGGACATGGAAATACCTGAAAACATAATTTCCAATGTTAAATTTTCAAACTGTAGGTTTTTTAAAAAGTGTAAACACTATTGGTAGCCGTAAAAACCATATTTATAGCACGCGGAAAGGATTGTCTGGCAATTGTAGAGTAAAGAATTGAAACTTAAAAGTTATTGTGTCAAATTTTGGCTTTTGACGCTATTCAACCCACCCTACCCTCCACACAGCACCCCAAATATGACCATAATCTTATTTTCTGATTGAAATTAAATATTTTATCAATGCTTGAAGTAGTAAATTTGTCTACATCCCTTTTTTAAATAAATGTACTTCTTAATTATTTAATAATTTCAATAATTATTTAAATTATTATGTATTATTTATTTTCAAAATTTCGAAAAATTCAGACAGAGGTCCACCTTTTTTTAAATTGTTATCATATGATACTCTTTGTTGAATTACTACATAATTTTGATATATTTCTTGTTATGTTTAACAAATTTCTATTTCTCTAAACAATTTTTGATAGTTTAAGCAGTTAGTTTTCGATAAGTAAAAAAAATAAATAAAATAGAACAAATACTATTAATATACAAATACTTTTTAATACTTTTGAATTTCAAAAGAAAGCTGATAGCTGTGGCATTAGGATAAATTGTTCGTCTTTTTTGAATACTATACAGAAATATCCGTACAGATAATGTTTGAATCTTGAAAAAAAGTTGTCTCAAAAATGTTTAAAATGCGCTCAGTTTTTGAATTTTGTATCCAAAATAGCTGGCGAAAGAACTTGACCTTCAGTTTGGAACACTCAAAAATATACGAAACGTATACGTCAAAATGTCCCCTGAATATTGCCATTACGATTGCCATTGCCATTGCCATTAAGTCTCAAAAATTTTTTTCGAGACTTCACTCGATTTAAACTACATTTTTTTTAATGTGTATGAGAAAAACAAATTAGCGTAGGTTAGGACAGACGAAGAAAATATATTCAGGTAGAAATTCTGTTCGAATCTCCTGAAAAATGTGCAATTACGAGGGGTGTTCAAAAAGTAAGTTTCTCTGCTCCGGGAAAAAAGCAAAACACAATTTTTAAGTTAAAGTAACATATGTATTTATTGTTTGACTTATAAACTATTTTTCTACATAGTCCCCTTGGACTTAAATACATTTTTTATATCTATTCTCAAGCTTTGACAAACCTTGTTTATGAAAATCGGTGCCCTGTTTTTTTAAAGAATAATTTTTAAAAATTCTTTCACTTCAGGGTTCGTATGGTGAATCCACGTTTCATCCCCTGTCACAATGCGTGAGTAAACATTTTCGCTTTTTTCTTCAAGCATGTCAAGAAATTTTCCTGTAGACTGAAGTTTTTTTTGTTTGTGATCATCTGAAAGCAGGCGTGGGACTCACCTCGCACAAACTTTATGGTAACCAAGATGATTTGTTATGATTCCGTGGATTGAAGTTCGACAAATATCGATTTAAGGAGGCATTGAGTCCAAAATTCTGTCAATTGTAAAGCGCCTATCCGCAAAAATGATTTTTTCGACTGCTGCGACTGCGTCATCTGTAATGGTGGTTTTTGGCATGGAGAATAGACATAAGGAGACAAAACTAGTGGAACTGAAAATTAACACTTTTCTGTTGCTATAAGTACGCACATACAAATGTGCAAAGTCACACTGACGTATAGTTCAAAACTTCCCGAGCGTGGCGTGCCAACCGCACTTAAAAAAAATATGGCCGCCAATGTGAACGAGTGTCAAATGTAAATAAATAATGATTGAACAATTAATAGTTTGCGAATAAAGGCAAGGATGTTACAATTAAAAATCACTGTATAAAAGGGAAAGTTTCCAATAAGTTTGGATTCAAGTGTATAGTGTACACGACTTTCAGAGTGTTGAAAAGTTGCATGTTTATTGTTTTTATTACAAACGCGTCGAATACCTGTCGCACGCATAGTGTTGGTAAAAGTAATTTGATATTTTCATAAACATACTACCTACCTCTTCCACGGCAAATAATTTTTTATTCCACAAACATTTTACAAAACCTTGTCTGATTATTAATTCTTTATTTGTTCGAGCGACCTGTCAAAACAAAGCAATGGAGGCGGCCATATATTATTTTAAGTGCGGTTGGCACGCCACGCTCGGAAAGTTCTGAACTACACGTAAGTGTGATTTTACACATGTGGGTGTGCGTACTTCTGGCAACAGAAAAGTGACCGTTATTTGTGAAGTCCATGCATTGCAGATTGGTCTCCTTATATCTATTCTCCATGGTTTTTGGCCTGCCTGCACGCTGCTCATCATGAACTTCTCCGCGTCCCTCGAGAAAATATGTACGCCACCGACGCAACATTTGCACACTCATGCATTTGTCACCATAAATATGCACTAATTCAATTATATTTTGTTGCCATTAAGCTCTTTTGCAGTTAAAAAGCGATTAACTGCACGCAACTCACAAGTGGACACGTTTTTCACAGGTAGCTCCATGGTTTCCGAGCCTGTACTGATGAAAAAAGATTTTCGGCAGCTAAGACCGGTTCCGCTCTTATCGGTATATCCTAAACTAAAACTATGTTCGGTCCCAGCTCGCTAGATGACGCTGAAGCAAAACGGCAGACTAGGGAAACTTACTTTTTGAACACCCCTTGTATATCAGACAAAAATGTTGAACACCCCTTGTATATCAGACAAAAATGTTGAAAATTTCATTGCACCTGCTAAATTCTAAAGGGGGAGGGTCGGTAAGGCCGGTTTTTGGCCTAATTTATTTTTGGACCAAAAAATCTGAAAAAATCATGGTAGTATCTTATAAGTATCCCGA
>NC_046665.1:788858-796971 GCF_010883055.1 Belonocnema kinseyi | reverse complement strand
CATTGGAAGGTCAAATCGAGAGAAAACGGTAAAAAAATCCAAAAAAATACGTTATAGGTTTTTGAAGTCGCTAATTACGAATCTGGCATCCTTTGAACTCTATCATTTCAGGTTCAAGGTCATTTGAAGGTCATTTGAAGGTCAAATCGAGAAGAAACCGGTAAAAATAAAAAAAAAACTATTACGTATTTTTTTTCTACCGTTTTTTCTCGATTTGAACTTCAAATAACCTTGATCCTGATGCGACAGAGGTCAATGGATGGCAGATTCGTAATCAACGACCGCGAAAACCTATAACATTTTTTTTTCAGCGTTTTTTATCGATTTGACTTTCAAATGACCTTGAACCTGACGCGATAAAGGTCAGCGGACACCAGGTTCGTAATCAGCGACCCCAAAAACCTATAACATATTCAAAAAAAAATTTTTTTACAGTTTTTTCTCAATTTGTCCTTCAAATGACCTTCAAATAACCTTGAACCTGAAGCGATAGAGTTCAACGGATTCCAGATTCGTAATTAGCGATTCCAAAAACCTATAACGTATTTTTTTACAGTTTTCTCTCGATTTGACCTTCCAATGACCTTGACCCTGACGCGATAAATGTCAAAGGACGCCAGATTTGTATTCGGCGACCCCAAAAACCATAGTAAACCCGAGTTAACCTCAGAATACATGTTTAAGAGTGTCAAATCTCTCGAAAATACAGTTGGTGGGTAGTGGTGTTTCCTATATATGTAGGGGGGGGGGGGGGCTGTGGGGTAGTCCGTTTAGCGTGCAATCGACTCGGGATACTTATAAGATACTACCATGATTTTTTCAGATTTTTTGGTCCAAAAATAAATTAGGCCAAAAACCGGCCTTACCGACTCTCCCCCTTTTCAACGCAATTTAAAATTTTCAACGCAATTTAAAATTTTCAATATTTTACTTACTCTTAGAGCAGATGCAGAACGTAATTAAATTTTTTTAGGTACTGCGACTTTTCTAATGTCTAAGTTTTGAAGGAAATAATCCTATAACAACATGTTTCGTCAAATAACACTAGCTATCATTTACTGAATTTTATCTTCCCAATAATATATATCTGGAGCTTTATTAACTTATCATTTGTGAGGTAGACGCTGGACCGAAAACCGGGAAATGACCGGGAATTTTTTGAGACCGGAAAAAGGCGAGAAATGAGTATGATTGTGAATTTATTTATTCACCATGAATTTCACCAGTTTTTAGAATGACCATCTCTAAAATCACTTGGAATATTACCAATATCACATAATATAATAATAATAATAATAATAATAATAATAATAATAATAATATTATTATTATAATTCAATTAAAAATACATTCGATTTCAACTTTTTTTTATGTTAAGTTTAGTTGTTAACTATTTTAATTACATTCATTCTTAACAACATTTTTAATTAAAAGAATTTAAAAATACGAAATCCTTAATAATTAAGCAAATTGTCATGAGTGATTCAAACTTTATAAACTAATTTTAATGTGAAAATAACTTAAGATTAATATATTCATTAATTAAAAGATTTTATTTAATTTAAAATCCTATTTAAATATTGTTTCAGTCGAAAATATTAAATTTTCAACCTATTCAGATCGAAAATTATTCATTAATAAAATGCCTGAGTGAGCAATTATACATCAAATATTCAAAAGTAAACAATTTTAAACTGAATCTTTTGAAATAGAAAGCCTTGAATGGTAAAAATTTCAGGGTACAACATTTAAACTTTTAACTTTACAATTGTTATTGTAACATTAAGTAACAATTGAAAATTATTAATTTGAAACAACCAAAATAGAAAAGAAATTAAATTAATTTTGGTATTTAATTTCTTTCCAATTGCCAGAGAAACTTTCTTAGGTTTACATTTTTATTGTGTGGAAAAATGTGTAGCATTGTATTTTTAACATTTTTATCTACCTTAAAATGATAAAATTCTAATTTTTGTTAAATTGGCAGTACATTTTATATTTGTAAAGTTTTTATTGAGTTGGAAGAGATACAGTTTTTTTTTTAGTTGCAAGAGGCCGTTTTTTTTTCAAGATTTTTATTGTATTTGAGGAAAGAATTTTTTATTTTCGTTTTTTTTTTTGGCTGAATTAGAAGAGGATAATTAAAAAATGTAGAAAATTATCATTTTTGGTGAATTGGCAGTACATTTTATATTTTCAACGTTTTTGTTTTTTTATTGGAAGAGGCCATTTTTTTGAAGATTCTTATTGTGTTTAAAGAACAATTTTTTCTGAATTTGAAATAGTTTTTTTATTGCTGCGGTTCTTATAGAACTAGAAAGAAGGAAATTCCTTTTTAAAAGTTTTTCTAAATAGGAAGAGGCACTCATTTTTGGATATAGTTAGATAATGTCTTTGCTGTTTATTAAATGATATAGTTTTTTAATTGACCGAACTATTATAACAGTAAAGACGATTTTTTAATTGACATTCGGGTCGATCGCACTTATTATTTTTTTGTTCTGAAATTAATTTAAAAGATATTAATTTATGGATGACAAAAATTTCAATTAGATTTTTTAGATTTTATACCGGATTGACTCACTGGATTAATCAGTAAGGCTATGTGAATCCTCTTTACCTTATATATTTTAATTGATCTAAATTCATTGCAATCTATATTTAAAAAAAAAACTTTTTTTATAATGTTTTTATTGAGTTGGAAGAGGGACATGTTTCATTCCTCCGCATTTTTATTAATGCGAGTTGAAATTAAGGATTAGGTTTAATTTGGAGAATTTAAAACGATAGCGCAAATTCATATTTTTTAAACAGACATCTTTAAACAATTTAATTTATCAAAGTGTGAAGGTTTAAGTTTTGCAGTTTAATTACACTTAATTGAAATTTTTCGATTGAAAAGTGCTAAAATCTTTTATTTTATATGTGTCAATTATTGAGAGTTTAAATAAAAAATCTCCAAATTAAAATTGGTTTAAACTTTAATTTAAATTTCACTAGTTACGAACATTTTTGTACTACAAACACACGCCTTATTAAAAAGATTTGGCGGGGAATCCGAAGTCATGAGTCCAGTACAGTCGGTCAGATGGTGTGATCGTCGCGATCTCGGCTATAAGCGGAATAGCTCGGAAGCCTTCGGGCGTTTTTAGTATAGTCTTTTAGAATTCTTGCAAATCCCGGTTACAGATATTATTAGCGGCACTCATTTGAATACACATTCTTATTTAAGAATACTCAAATTTCGTACATTTCTTACAACTTATGTGACGTGAAATTCTTACTTTTGACGATATTTTTTACAAAACTTGTTATTAACCATTATCAGTTTTTCACACTAACCATTTTCAAACATTAAATAAGACTTCCTCTAAACGTCAATACTAATTTTTATTCGCTTAAGTTTTTAATAACACATATAGAATAAATCAAATATTGATATAGAAAGTCTTCACATCCGGCGGAAAAAAGCTGGCAACGAGCAATGTTGTCGGCACAGACTAGATTGTTCCGTTTCCAGCGCCAGCACCGGCATCATTTTTCCGTTGCTGGCACCAGCACGATCGTTCCGTTGCCGGCATCGGCAGTCTTAACTGTATTAAAAATAAACTTTTCGCTAAAAGGCCCAAAAAGAAATAACAAACAATTAAGCCAATTGTTTAACAATGAATCAGAATAAGAGTGATGAGGTAAGTATCGTTTATGTCAGAGTATTTACTTTCAAAACCACAACCTACTCATACATAATTGTCAAAGTCAATAACAGTACTTTTAATCTCGAAAACGAGCACCCTCTCATCTTTTATTTATACACTCATAACCTTACCATTTTTCATCCTCAAAACGTTGTAGATATGTACTATGGGTAACTCCTCCATGACTCATAACTCCTCAACACATTTGGCGATCCTGCCAGGATCTGGTATTAAAAGGAGCAAGTTTAGTGTTGTGAGAAATCATCAAGCAATCAAGTGCTGCATCCCGCATCACTGAAACATTTGGATTCAACATATCGCTCATTTTTGCGTGAAGGATCTACAAGGGAGACAACGGCATCCCACTCGCAACGAGGACGAGAATATCCAGGCAAACCCGAAACCCGTGCTGAAGGAGGTTCACCAGCAGAGAACTGCAGCTTTTCCTGCCAAGCAGCCTTTGCTGAGAGAGGGACACATTCAACGAAGAGACACTTCTGTCGCAGCTGCCTGATCCCGGAGGAACAACGTTCCCAAGCAGAAGCAGGTTATCACTCGTCCCTACAAGGAATTCCTCATACCGAGGAATAATGATGATCATCTTCTCTCTGTTTGTGCTCTTTATTGAGGTATGTTAGTAAAACAAGTACACAGTTTACTCACACGACTTTATTTATTATAACGAGTTACATTTGAAATTGTTCTTACACAATACAAAGTTCTTTAAAGTCCTTACACTTTCAAACACGAAACAAAAAATCAATTCATATGGTTCCTGCACTATTGAATAGAGATCAGTCAAGAGTTCTTACACTTTAGGCGCAAAACACAGTGAAACACGCTGATTAAAAGAAGTTCTTACACTTCTCGAGATATTGTAATATTTTTGCATTATATTTTAACCCTCAAGTGGAAACTTTGGTTTATAAGAAACCGCATCACGATAATTACGCGAAAAAGTTAGCTGTCTCATGGTAGGCGAACGCGAACAAGGAAACTGTAAAAACTATATATTAGCTTTCTCATGGTAGGCGAATGTATATATATAAAGAACATTGTAACAATTGACATTTAGCATTCTCATGGTAGGAATATTCTGAGATTACCTGTTAGCTATATCATGGTAGGAGAACATTTGTGAAGAAAGTGCATTAATGACTGACTATAGAATCTCTAAAGCAATTTTACGATCTGACACCACTGACGACGACAGTTCAGAATATAATTCAAACTCGTGCGTAAGTGTGAACTTTTACGAAACTACCGCTCATAATTCCTATTGGAGTCCGCGTTCGGAGATTAGATTGATAGAAGATTGGCAAACTCACTTAAAAATGGAAAACGTTATGAATTTATTGAAAAAAGTGAAATCTCAAGATGGTATTGACATGGATAAAGATGAAGCAATAGATTACGCGATCAAGCTTAGAGGAAAATTAAAAATTAAAACCAAAATGTTAGAACAAATTAAGATAGACGAGAATAAAAAGAACGAAGATTATCAAATGAAAATCAAAGCAATGCAAGATTCATTAGAAAAACTAGCTCGGGACAAACCCGCAACGTCAGGCACCGCGAACAGAAAATTATCAGAAGTACCCATAGAAATGCGAACAGATAACATACCCCGTGACCCCCCAAGCGAAGATGACACCTCAACAATTTCCATAGCTAGAAGAAAAGAAATTCAACAATTAATTTTCGACATTCCGGAATATAACGGAACCACCAACGTAGAAGCCTTTTTAGATCAAATTAGAGATGTTCAGAAATTAGTAAACGCAACTGAAAGTTATCTATTAGCACAAAAAATCAGAGTGCAAAAACTTAAAGGAGGCGCTCGAGAAATAGGAGATAGAATTCAGAACATCACTTTAAAATAATTAGGGGACAGATTAAGAATAGCGTTCGGAGTCATAGGAAAAGACTTTAAACAGCTAGTTATGGAGAGGAATTTAATGAGGCAAGGAAATAATGAGAGAACGGAAAATTATATCAAACGATACACAGAAATAGACAGCAAGATACAAAGGTCAATAGATCAGACCGAAGAAATATTCAGGGACTTTAGACGCAGAGAAGAAAACATTGATAGAATAAAAATGTTTGTTAGAACACTACGTCAGGAGATTAGGTTGCCGGTAGCTATCAGAAAGCCCGAGAAATTAAATGACGCATACAAACAGGCGCTAAAAGAGGAAAAAATTATGCGGGATGACGAAGAAGTTTTGAAATTTCGACAATCGCGAATGACTAACCACGCGCCGAGACCAACCGTGCGACCGAGTCGATGGAGCAAACAGGATGAGTCAAATGATAAAAAGCCGCTTAGCGAGAGATTACGCAGTATCTCACCAAGACCCGACAAGCAAGCCTGCTCTCATTGTAATATGAACCACCCGACTGATAAATGTTGGAAGAAGCATCCACACTTGGCACCGAGATCAAATTTTCGCAAGGTATCATTTCAAAACAAAGACCCCCCACAGAAAAAATACATGATCAACAACCACGACAGCGAGACAGAGAGCGACCAAGAGACAGAACACCGGGAAGATTATTCTCACTATCAGGAGGAGGATATCCCACCGTCACTTTATGCAGAAGAGGATACATGACTAACAGAGGACTATTAATCGACACAGGAAGTCCCAGGTCATTCTTGAAAGCCAAGAATGTAAATATAGAATTAGTCACAGAACCGATTAAATTTAAAATATGCGACCGACCAAAGTATGAAGTAGTAAACGGGATGCATGAAGTCATCGGACGATGCCAGATTAAACTCGAGAACGAATTTAATGATTTCAATGTAGTTAAACATGATTTCCCTATGAGTTTTGACGGGATACTAGGAAAAGATTGGTTAATAAAAAACCAGGCTAAAATCGACTTTGCTACTATGACACTTACCCTGCCCCACAAGCAAATAAAATTGGAGGATTCTGATAATCCAATCATTTACACAGTTCAACCACTTACTACGAAGACTGTTCTCCTGCATGTCACAGCTGGTATAGTTCCTGGAATTTACCGCACGAAAGGTAAAAAACCAATGACAATTCATCTAGTGAACACCACAGAACAAACATTACACGTATGAAAAAAGGATATCGACATAGAAAGATTTAAGAATCAAGAAAAGATAGCACCATCTCAAAGACTGCAAGAACCTTTGTCGATACACGATAACAACGTCCCACAGAAGATCAGGAAGAAACTACTTTCAGAAATGTACCAGAAAACAATACCTATATTTTCAATAAAGAACAATAAAGTAAAAGAACGTACCACAGAACTAATAGAAAAAACTAGATTGTCACACCTTTCAGACAAAACCCGAAGTAAACTAACGGATCTAGTATGTGAATACCAGACATTTTTTATCTGTCTAACGATGAAATGCCACTCGTGTCTGATGTACAACACGAATTAAAACTCAACACTGACAAACCAATCAGTGTCCCGCTTTATAAACATCCCATCCTATTCCAATCAGAGATAGAGCGGCAAATTAAGGAGTATGAGGACAAAGCTTTGATCAGGCCTAGTTTTTCACCTTATCAAGCGAATGTTTGGCTTGTAAAAAAGAAATTGGACAACAGCGGGAAGGAAAAATGGCGTTTAGTGATGGATTTTAGGAAATTGAACTCATTTACTGAACAGGATAATTACCCTTTGCCAAATATAGAAGAAATTCTATGTATGATGGGGAGTGCGAAATATCTGAGCTGCTTCGATATGGCGAATGGTTTTTACCAGGTCGGACTGAAGGAGGAAGATTGCAAAAAGACAGCATTCTCCACACATAAAGGCCTCTGGGAGTGGGTAAGAATGCCCATGTGTCTTATAAACGCATCAGCAACATATCAGCGAATGATGAACTATAAATTACAAGGATTAATAGGTAAAATCTGTTTTGTCTATCTTGACGATGTGATAGTATTCTCTTCAACAGAAGAAGAACACTTTAAGAACTTGAAAACAGTGTTCGACAGGTTACGAGAAACAAAATTAATACTCCAGCCTGACAAATGCAAATATATGGAGCAAGAATTAGAATATTTAGGACACTCCGTGACACTACAAGGAGTTAAACCTCTAGAAAGAAACGTCGAAAAAATAATCAATTTCCCGCAACCAATAGATAAAAAGTCTTTAGAAAGATTCCTAGGACTTGCGTCCTACTATAGGAAATTTATCAAGAATTTTTCTAAAATTGCACATCCACTTACCCAAATGAAATCTAACAATGTAGATTTTATTTGGTCCGAAAAGGCAGACGAATCCTTTAAGAAATTGCGAACCCTACTCGCAACCTATCCAGTATTAAAATATCCTGATCTAAAAAAACAATTTATTTTAAACACGGACGCTTCTAACGAAGGATACGGCGTTATCCTTAGTCAACTCGATGA
>NC_046665.1:787624-788758 GCF_010883055.1 Belonocnema kinseyi | reverse complement strand
CTCGGGGGCACCATCGTTTGTGGTATAATCCCGGTTTTTGATTCGAATATTGCAGAGTCTAGTTGATCAATTGTTCTTTCAAGCGTTTCAAGCAGTATGTTTATATTAAAAATGGAACCCATTAATCTGTCATTAAAAAGGACTGAGTTTGTAATGTTTATATTTAATTCCGATATTTGTTGTATTCTATGTAAGTCTTTAGTTTGGTGCTCTATCGCTTGTCCTAGCTGAGTAACAGTGGTTTTCATTAATGCCGTTTGATTATGTATTAAAGTGATTATTTCTTTGTTTGAGTCATAGTTCTTGTCAATTTCGTTTGATATGTCTTTCGCGTCGTCTTCTGTCATAGTTCCAAATAAAAACTTCATCCCGCTACTTGTGAGATTCGCGAGTCCTCTCTTTTGTCTGTTAGCCGCAAGGTGAAAGTCCGCAAATCTTTCAAAAAGGGCTAGGTGTTTACCTTT
Organism: Belonocnema kinseyi; assembly: GCF_010883055.1. Lineage (NCBI taxonomy): Eukaryota > Metazoa > Arthropoda > Insecta > Hymenoptera > Cynipidae > Belonocnema > Belonocnema kinseyi. The sequence goes on along the minus strand of NC_046665.1, from coordinate 788,294 downwards.
CAGAGTTTTAATTGCTCGTTCATGGTTACATCTGCTGTATCCGGTGCAAGATTTATACAATTCGTCTAGATGTCTTTGGATGATTATGCAGTCGCTGGATAATTCTCTCAGATCCACAAAATGGATTGTATTCCAAATTTCATTGTACAGGTGGGTGTGAAATTGATAATCTTCTAGTAGTGGGCTGTTAGCAGGTAGTAAAGTGTATCCCTGTCCGTGCACCTGGAAAGGTATCCCAGTGTTAGTATTCGCAGTAGTATGGACGTATTTCATTGAAATGTCTAGTTCGGTTATTCTTAATTGTGACTGTATGAGTTTTACGATTGACGTCTTTGATAGCAGTGGGTTCAGTCCATCTGTCAGCGAATCGATCTTTTACTTGAATGAGGTCTCCTATCTCGTATTCGATAGTTGCTCCCGTTTTCCTATTGTTCTGTGTCATTTTGCTCTTTTGCTTTTGCCTGCTGATTTTTTCTTTTGCTGTTTTTATTAACTTCTGCCTCTGTTCTTGTCTTTCGTCTTCCGTTGGTTCTCTAGCTGGCTTCTTTCCGTATAAGAGTTCAGCTGGGGTGTAGCCTGTGGTGTTATGTGTGGTGTGATTGTATTTTTTGGTGGCTATAATTATTTTTCGTTCGTTGGTTTCTGGTGTTTGGGTGTTAGCTAAATTCTT
>NC_046665.1:786087-787524 GCF_010883055.1 Belonocnema kinseyi | reverse complement strand
TTATCTGATATAATTTTCTTGGGTGTAGGGATGATGGATAAAAAATGCGAAATTACTTTGTGTGCGTGGGATTTGCTTGGTATCTTCATAACCCAAACATATTTCGAGAGTAGTTCAATTCCTACAAAATACATTTCTTGATTGAATTCGAAGAGATCTATCGCTATTTGTTCGAACAGGTATCGGGGCTTGTCGATTATTACTCCTGTTGCTGTTACCTTTCTTGTCAGCCTTTTTCTATTTTTTCTGCAATCTTTTGCGTATTCCTTGATGTCTTGTCTGATTGAAGTCCATGTGAATTCTTTTCTAATTTCTCCCAGTAGTTTTTCTAGTGATGCATGAGTTTTTTCATGATATCTCGCAAGTGTGTTCAGTTGGGAATTTCGCTTCCGTAAAATTTTGGTTTGTGAGGTCGTATGAATAGATCTTTATCCATTAGACATTTCAGAAGAAATTCCATTAATTTGTGCGATCTTTCGTAAAGAACTTTATCGGTTGCTGTGTGTGTTATCTCGATAACTGATCCATTAGGTGCGTCAGCTAATGTCTGTATAATTTCGGGATAAAAGCCAATGTCTGTGCATTTGATTGCACTAATGCAGATGTCTCCTTCCTCTTTGAATTTATTCCTTGTGTCGTGAGTATAGTGTTTGCTATGATGAATGTGTGGCATCATTTCCGGCGTTATTTGCGCTATAGATAGAATTCCAGTGGGTACTTTTGTTATAAACATTTCTTTTGCTTCTGGACTTGTAAAGTAATAATTTCGAAGTGTGGCTTTACTTCTTCGAAGTTTTTCAAAGGTTTCGTCTGTAGTAGCGTTGTGTATTATCATTTTCTTTTCCGTAAATTTGGTTCTTACCTCGATTAGATTGTTTTCGACTTCTGATGTATCTTCCTCTGTAGTTGCAATTGGTGCACTTTCTCCCTCTCGTATTGGGGTTGACATCCGGGAATAAAATTCTTCTCTACTCATGACTGGGTTAGCTTCTTTTTCCGCTATAGCCTGTTCCGTTTCCTCTAGTGCTTCTAATTCCTGTAGGAGTTCTTCTCCTGAACTAAGGTTGTTAGTTACGTTACTCACGCCTTCGTTCAATGTTTCAAGTATTTCTTCGTACTGTGGGTTTGATGTACTCGGTTGACTCTATGGTTGTTGTATTGGAGTTGGTGGTTGTATTTGCCATGTTGAATTATCTTTCTTAACTCGTATTGGTTGGATTTTTGGTTGCACTGTAGACTCAGGAACTCCCTCCTTCCGTGTGGTGAAAGCTCGACTCAGAGCGTCCGCGTTTGCATTTGCTGACCCTTTTTTATATTACCTCGATTTTGTAGTCGGTCAGTTTTTGTAACATTCTGAAAAGTCTGTTACTAAGGTTATCGTGCTTTGCCGTTAACAGACCTTTAATTGGTTGGTGATCGGTATATACTTTAAATCGC
>NC_046665.1:782908-785987 GCF_010883055.1 Belonocnema kinseyi | reverse complement strand
TATACAAAAGACAAAACGGAATATACCTCGCTAAACACAAAAAACTGTATGCACAACGGACGCACCTACTATTGTAAAAATAATGAACCAATTATCAGGATACACACAGAACAGTCGTGCTTTGCATCCGTAATGAGAGGCGAATGCGGTACACCCTGCGAAAAAAGATATTTTTCTTTATTCGGAACATATGTCTATACCTTTAATAACGGTTTCACATGGTTTATTTTACCTTCAAAATTAGAAACCTATATAATACTTTGTCCAGGGCAAATGGAAAAAATAATTTCTATAAATCAAGCCTCCATGCTCCAATTAAACAGCCATTGTCGCACCAAATCAGCTGACAGACTACTTCTACCTGTAATTCACAATAATAAAAACGCAACTATATATGAATGGAAAATAAATGTTACATTGGACAACTCCACACTTACGTACATACAGGACTAAGACATGACAATTCCATTAATTCAGAATACCCAGATTAACTTTTGACACTGTGCGAGATAATGCACTTTCTATTGATGATTTAGCATCTAAGCACGCTTTGATAATAGCACAGCGACAGGCCAACTATTGGCAACACAATGCCTGGACATGGTCCAGTAGAATATTGTACGTCTTAGGGATAGGTTTGATCCTCCTTGCCTTTGGAGATATTGTTATTTAAAGCGATTATTTGAATATTTATTCTCAAAAATATATACATGTAACAAGACTAAATATAAAAACAATATTAACTCTCAAATCTTACATCAACCTACAGCACCAGTGTATATAGCCGCACGAAACGATGGCATTCTACATGTCAAAAAATTACAGCCTGACGACATATTTTTGTAAACTCACCAGGAGTCTCGATTCACCCTACGCGAGGGGTTTTAGATATGTACTATGGGTAACACCCTCCATGACTCATAACTCCTCTATATAAACGACGACCGAGCTGCGCCTCGGGTAGAAACTGATTGTGCCTCAGAGCCACCACTTCGTGCTCTTATATTCTCAATAAAAACCAATAAAAGCATCTTGAGCCTGTACTTGCCTACGTACAGTCTCCCTGCTCCTTTTAAAAAATCCAAATTGAATTACATTTAAACATGAACACAATTTTTTCAAATAACAGCTTCAATAATGACAGGTGCAGAGTCGTCATATTCAGTCAATTGAAACGTTCACTTCCCTTCATTTGCATAAATTAACAATTTATTGTTCAATTCCTTTTTAGTGAACATTTCTATTTTTCATTTGTCTACAAACAATCTTTTTCTTATTTATTCACTCTCCTTCTGAAAAATAACCTTCAAAACAATGAGCAACCTGTCAAATTGTAAGTATACACTCATAACCTTAACATCCGTGACCCTCAACCATCGACATATAGAAATGGACCGGTAACGCTTTGGAGAGAACTGAAATGGGCTTTAGAGAGAGAAAGAACATATGAGATGTAGACCTGCCTTTATCTATTTCAGGACTATGTCAAGTGAATTGGTGGCCCGGGTATTGCCTAAATATTCTGTACGGTTAATTAAAAATATATATAAATAATACATTAGAAATTTGTAGTTATAATAAATTGAATTTTAAAAAACATTCATGTAAAATAACCTGTTTCAGATAGATTGTTTTAAAATCTTGGTAACCTTGAATTCTTCTTGAAATTGTATTGAAAATGCTATAATAATGATCGTTTTGTGAGTTCAAAAATAATGTAAAAACTGTCAAACATTTTAAGAATATTTCTATAACAATAAAAATAACCATTTGTATTGCATAGGTACAAAACTTCATATTTTGAGGTTTTGTTTTTTTGTAACATTTTTTATTTTACTATATTCAATAACTTTACTTACGTATGAAAACGTATCCCCATATAAATGTCTTGACAACGCCCACAAGCTGCCACCATTTTTTATATTTTCTTACAATAAATTATATTTAAATAAATTATAAATAAATCAATTCTGAAAAGTATTTCCATACAAAATAGTTATGCTGAAGTTTAAACGCTTCCTTTTATATTTTGACATTGTCGAAATCTGAAAAGTTTCAAACCAAAAACTTGAGAACTATAAGTCCGAATTACTTTCCTGAGTTTTTTGTTGAATTTAACTAATTATTATAAAAATAAGGAAACTTTTTTTATTTCTCCAGCTTATTTCAATACTCTCCATCGTTGAAGCCGAGTAACAACCTACATACCTGTATTTAATTCAATCAAATTTAAAATTTAACGACAGTTTCATTTTTATTTAACTAAATTGTACTTAAGTTTAACACCATTCAACATCTACAATTTTAACTGAAATTTACTTAAATTTAACTAAATTTTACTCCAATTTTGAATTTAACTCAAATCTATTCACTTTTTGAAATGGTCTAAATTGTATTCAATCTTTAAATTTAGTTTTACAACATAATTTTTAAATTTGCATTACAATAAATCTTAAAGAACGAATTGAATTGTTTTAAAACTTATTTACTTTGTGTCTAGAAGATTTCTCTTTTAAAAGAAACCAGACGAGAAATTAATTTAATTTAACTAAACCTTATTTGATTCTTAAATCCACCTAAATTTCATTTAAATGTTGAATTTAGCTACGTTTTATTTAAATTTTAAATTCAACTAAATTTTATTTAATTTTTAAATTTATTTTAATTTCATTCAAATTTTAAGTTTAGTTTGAAAAAATAAATTTATAAATTTCACTAAAATTATAAAGTACGAACAGAATTTTTTTAAATTTATTTATTGTATCGAAATTTAAAAATAATAATAGAATATTTGCAGGCTCTCTTCAATTTTAATATAATTAGGTAACTCAGTGTTCATAACATTTTTGGCGTACAGGCCGTACAGAGCCAGACGACCGACTCAGCTATAGCAAAGATTGCTATAGTGATGGCGAAGGCGAACGCGAAATACAGAAAATCACGTTCAGTTTGGAATTCAACAACTTTCGGTGTGCGCCCCGGCCCCACCCCGCCCGTTAGCGTGTTAGGAGGACGCGGTTGCCACAGAAACGGTGAAAAGTTGAAGAGGGCAGCATCTCGATATAGTCGAATATGTAGT
>NC_046665.1:774573-782808 GCF_010883055.1 Belonocnema kinseyi | reverse complement strand
CGCATACTTTGAATAAAATATTTGTTATCATTCTCTTGAAATAAATGTGTTTTTTTCTTGAAAAAATACCGGTTTCATATGTATACACCTGGTATATCAAATATAGACGATATCTAGTATTTTCAAGGTCATTGAAATATGAAAATAACAACCAATATATCGAGTTTGATAGACCTTCATCAATTCACGTACAAGCTCATAATAAGATCAAAAAATTAACAATCCCTCATAAACAATCACGATAGACATATTTTTTTGTACCAACTTGTGTTCATGTTTTCCGCTCATACCGTACTCTCTTACTATCAAATGATCAACGTAACGGTTTTTTTCGCTTTTTGCCTGTAGTTTTACACTCTCTTTTCAGTGACCAGCAGTAATCAGCCATCATAGGGACATCCCATCTGCCTTGGTAGCGCTTTTCCATTTCATCTATGTCTTGATGGAAGCGCTCTCCTTGCTCTTCGCTGTAATCGCCACAATTCTCTGCGAATCGATCCAGGTGATTATGCAGGAACTGCAATTTGTATGACATCAGGCACCCCATTTTTCCAATCTTCTTAATCATTTCGGCTACTATAACTTTATAATTTTCACTGCTTTTAATTCCTAAAAAGTTTTTCACAACTTCCTTAAAACTGAGCCATGCATCCCTTTTAATTTTTGTCATTGTCGTTGGAAATTTATCACCTTGTAAAAGTCTCCTTATTTCTGGACCATCAAAAATCCCTTCTTTCAACTTGGCATCAGATTTATATTGAAACATCTTTTCCAAGTGTATAAAACTTTCAAAAATTTCAAAAAGCTTTCAAAAATTGCTTCATGGCTCCTAATTTAATCTGTAATGGAGGAATCAATACTTTTTTTGGATCAACCAGGGCCGATTCAATGATATTTCCTTTTCCTATTTCAAGTGATTTCCTTTCAGTCCACTTATGATTCGTGTAATGTTTTTCGCGATCTCTACTATCCCCAAGGCACAAGAAACACGGATTCTTTGTAAATCCAGACTGCTGTCCTAGCAACATACCTGAAACTTTCAAATCACCACATATAAGCCAATTATATGTTTTGTATTCAATAGCCTCTAGAAGTTTTTTAAGACTAGTGAAGGATTCTTTCATTGTCGTAGAGTGTGCGACGAGTACTGCGGCATATTGATTTGTGTTGTGAAGTATTACAGCTTTTAAGCTTCTTTTTAATGAGTCAATAAACAGTCGCCAATCATCATCTTTATAAGTATTTGCTTATGTTCTTCCATCAGTCCTTTAACATTTGAACAGTACACTACTTTTTCTTCATCAAAGACTTTTTCTTCGAAATACTGTTTAAAACTCTCATTTCTTTTACTATAAAACGTTACTTTCGTACCTTTTTCTTATAAATTTTTACTTTTTAAAACTGAAGCTAACTGTTCCGCAGCATTTGTAGGTAGTCCCAAATCTCTTATGAGATCATTAAGTTCGGACTGTGTAAATTTTTCAGCAATTCTATTGCTTACTCTACCTGGTTTATAAACTTCATCAGAGCTTTCACTGCTATCGCTTTCATATTCATCTTGATTTTCATCATCGGCCTTAGTGCTTTTGTCATCATCATCATCATCTTTAGATTCAATTGATAAATTTTCTATACTATTAACATCAACCTCATCAATCGTTTGCGTTCTCTCAGCGGTTTTTTTACTGATCCTACCTGGGCGTATTTAAGATTATGTAAATTTTTTTATTATACCCACGGATGTCGGTTTTACAGAAATAACAATCATCTTCGTTGGATGGCTCATTCCATTCCTTGGGTTTTAATGAAGATCAATTTAGAATCGTCTTTCGTTTTTTTCCAAATAGAAAGCATTTTGCGGCAGTTATTGCAAATACTATCAGGAGCCCAATCTCCCGAAAGTACATCTGAATTAAAGCATTCTTTGTATATATTCCGAAAATTCTCGTTGAAAGATCGTCGATCGTTTTTCTTCGGAATAAATGTTCCAAAAGTGTAGCAAAATGCGTTAACATCTTTCGGACACACGTGTTTAGAAGATGAAGTTGAAGGTTTGTTTAAATTTTCCATATTTTTATATATAAACCTGCTCGACAGGGATCCTGGTCCGATTGCAGATGAGTCCGCCGTCCTGGAGGTGATAACCCTTTTACCTCTCCAGGGCTAAGTAAAAGGGCTTTTCTTCTTTGACGAGGACAATGTCAACTCGTCGACAAACACACTACGGCATCATCCTCACACCCTGTCAACCCCCTGTAAGGCAGTGCACTTCCACTGGCATCGGTACCCCGACTAGCGTATGAGCGAATCATTCTACACACCCCCTTACGGGGCAGTTGTCATCGCCACACGACTAGTCGAGGCAACAGGTGAAAAAGAATCGATTATATACATCGATTATAACCGCAAATACATGTGGACATTAATAAAAAATGTATTTTTTACCATATTAGGGCAGAAAGAACCCACTACTTTTTTAAAGATATACCGTTCTTATGGGTACAAAGCTTTCTGTTTCAAGAAATCTACAGCAGCTAATATTGATAAGAAAGAACACTGCCTTACTTTCCAGAAATTCACAGCAGCTAATGTTGATGAAGATAAATTAATATTTCCAGTTTCTATATAGACGAAAAACTAAAGATGATCCTAAATTAATTTTTTTAAACATTTTTTCAACAGTACCTCATTGATTTGACCTTCAAATGACCTTGACCTTCAACTCAAAAACCTTCATTTGAATTTTTTCTGATTTTTTTAGCCTTTTCCGGAATTCGACCTTCAAATGACCTCAGATAACCATATATGATCAAATCAACCTTGGATTTGTATTCAGCGACCCTCAAAACCTATATATAAATTTTTACAAATTTTTTTTATGTTATTTTGTTAGTTTGATTTTCAAATGACTTTGAAAGCGATCTGTTATGAATAAACCGACAAACGATTCGGAATCAGCGACCCAAAAACCATAGAACCCCAAAGGTCGCCTCCGTGGACTTTGACTTTTTTTGTGTACCTGTGTAATTAATAAATAGGCGCACGGTTATTCCTTATAAATATTTTCGGATATACTTATAATTAATCGTTATTTGTAATTTATAATGCTTATAATACAATTAAAATTTCGCACGCAATGGGAGGATATGAACGCATGAGCGTAAGCACGCAAGTCAACGGTCTTAACCACTACACTAGTATACGAGTTGCGATCTGTACAATAATTTTAAAATGCATTTATAACTGAGAGTGGTGACCACGGGAAGGACTTCTGAATACGCAACCATGCCATCGCGGCACACAACAAAAGTTGTAGCATTCACATAATATCTATATGTCAGCTGAAACAGTCACGGAATAAAAACACGTCTTGCTCCAATAAACTCTCAAGTGTACGCGATCTGTAAATAAGTAGTGCCACCCAAAATTGTATTATTTTTATAAAACCCCTTCCTTGCGAAGTGGGAATATGGAGTAATGTGACGACTTTCACAGAAATGTCAAAAAGGAATGTTTTTTAGGTGATGCAATCCATTCATTGCCGATTGTGTCGTGAATTCACCCGGTGCTCTGCGCGGATAGGTTTCGTTGCGACTTTAGGGGCGAGTTAACCCTAGACTGGTAAACCGGGGTTTCACGACACCCCAGTCAAAGTTTAAAGTGTGCTCCTGACTAAGGGCAGGTGCAGGTTGGTCCAGGACCCTAACCATAATTCACTTTAACTATTTCTTAGTCGACCTGGGTCAAATAGCGAACGCGTTAATGTTCGGTGTGAGTTTTGTGCAGCAGTGAATATAGTGTGGGGTTGCGCTGCACCCCGGTTTACCATTCACGTTCTAGAATTTAGTGGGTAAGTGAATTTCAGTTTTTTTGGTAAATCAGTTTAAATAGATGTTTTCAGCATGAATTTAAAAATTCTAAGTGTGAAGATTTTTAAAAATATAAAAATAGCAAAAAATGAGGTATAGTAAATTTCAGTCGGATAGTATAACGAGTTCATTTGGACGTTTTAAGCACAACAAGAAAGACCCTTCGATGGCCCTTGCGTTTCTGGCTCGAAATGCTCGATCAAGGAGGAATTAACTCAATGATCTTGCACAATTTCTGCAGTGCAAAGGAAAATTTGGTTCGACGAGACTTTTTAAAACAGCTTATAAAAGAACTTGTTGAACCACACTCACGAGTATGAGTCGTTATTCCGAGCATTCGTCGGGATTTGCGTATATCAATCGATGCCATTCTCAAAGAACAGGCGCCTCCACTAATAAGTGCTCAAACAGACAAAAAAAGGCGCGATGTGTTCTGTGTCCTCAAGTTGCGGACAGAAAAACAAAAACTTTCTGTCAACGGTGTCATCATGGAATTTGTGAGGAGCACAGGGTCGCCCTGTGCTCTAATTTCTCCTCTGTAGATTAAAAATACATGTTTTTATCATTATTTCCTTATTGTTAAATATTACGGACAGTTTTTCATTATTTATAATAATTCTGAATTTTTAATAATCAATTTTACTAGTACTTTTAAGATTTTTACCCCTAGTCAGATTTCTCAAATTCCCTCTATTTTGGATGTTCCAACCATTAGGTTTTTTGAAAAACTAGCAAAAGTGGCTTATATGGGCTTAAAGCGCGACTATTTTTCTTTAAAATCCCGTTTTATTTTTTGAAATTGGTCAATTTCTTGAAAAACTACGTTACTTTTTATAAAAAAGTCATTTTTGCGGAATTTCCAGGTTTTTTTCTCATATTTACCAAATTATTCAACGTTTTTTGAAAAATTAAGAGAATATTGTTATTACCATTGTTTTCTACACTAAAAAAAACGAAGAAAATGCGCTATATTAAAGTGGTTTCACTGCACATAGAAAGCATTGTGCCACGGCACAAGTTTGGGGGGGGGGGGGTAGCAGAACCCCGGTTTACCATTAGGGGATGAGCCATCTCACTTTACCAGTCTATGGTTAAGTAAACCGATCGGATTGGCAGCATGTACCGATCTTTCGGTAATGTCCACTGCTTTACTATTGTAATCTCGGTTCAGTGGATTTTACATGTTCAGTATGTAATACGAGGGAATAGAGGTTTATTTTACTGAAGGATAACCGTTGAATTAACCTTAATATCATTGTGACATTTTTACGAAATGCTAAGTGATTTTGACCTTTCCACCCCCTTATTAATAGCAGTTTATACTGTTACGGTTACAAGAAACCCTTTACAATTCTTGATAAGTAAATATTACATTTCTTTTTTCTGCTTGTAGATTGAGTTTGTATACGGGAGACGGAAACTAAAAATAAAGGAACTCGCATAACGAAACTTTCATGTACAGTCTTTCCTTGTAGAAGTAATATTGCTGCATTACCTGTAAATTCCATCGTATATATATTTTTTTCTCTTGCCTTTTAACAAATGATATATAGTTGTATAAATGTATGTCTTTCCTGAGCCACCAGGTCCATCAATATAAAAACATGATGTAAAAGGCCTTCCTTCGTTCGACAAAACAACATTAAGGATTGTTTCTACAATATCTGTTTGTTTTCCATTTAATTTATGGTAGGTAATTTGTGTATCAAAAAAATGTAAAAGAAATTTTTGTAGTTTACGATTACATGGCCTCAATATTCGCGCTTTTTGAGCTTTATTAATGTTAAGTCTTAAATGGGGTATGCTTACATATTTCGTCCTCCTTAACTCTTATTAACCCAATTTGTCCGTTTTTGTCCGTCAAGTTTAAGCATGGACAACTTTGTTAATTATTAAAATAAAATTCTACGTGAATTAAACTCAAAAGATTTTCAAAATTTCAACCTAACTGAACTTTTATTGATTGTCCGAACTAAATTTATTTGAAATTTTTTGTTATTGAAAATAGTATTTTTGAAAAGCTGCCGATTTTCACTCTTTTACGCTATGTTCTGGGGTGGCAACGGAATTTAATCTTAGATAAAAAAGAGAATACGTTTTCTATTATTTATTATATGTTTTCTCCTTTTTTTACTTGTTCTCAAAGCTAAAACAACTTTTTTCAGAACAATCCGTAAAGCAGCGATTTTTCATTAATATGTTATCTTAAACAAAAAATCATCTTAAAAAATCACCTTAAAAAATTATGTTTTTTTTTAAATTGAAAAATAGTGTAGGAAGGTGTGGTTTTTTATAAATTTTCGGGTCTTATTTTGAAAAAGCATACTTGAATATAACCGCCAATACATTTTCAGATCTTTTCCAGCATAATTAAGAAATTTGTCAGAGCTTAAAGTTAACGGACAAAAACGGACAAATTGAGTTAAGATATATAGTTTTCATGTTCTGGTCTAAATGCTAAGTTTGTAATAAAATTTCTCATAATAACAATGGTTATAGCAACATTAGAAAAGTTCTATTTGAATAAAACATAAATTGCTTTAGTATAAAATAATTGTAACATCATTGGGTATCATGATAAGATAAAAATTCTCTTTTTTATATCACTACTTATGGAGTAGGTGAAAAAGTTCGCCTAGAACCCTAAAAACCATCCCTAGTTTTTAGGGGTCTGGCCGAACTTTCTTACCTAATCTATAATGATTGAGATAAAAAAGAGAATTTTTGACCTTTTTACATTTTCAAATATCGACAATCAAACTTGTCATTTTAAAAATTTTAGGTAATGATATAGTAGGGGTGGTTTTTAGGGGTCTTTCCGAACATTCTCACCCACTCTATAATTAGTGAGATAGAAAAATTGAATTTTTGACGTTTTTATATTTTCAAATATCGACAATCAAACTTGTCATTTTTAACATTTTAGGTGCGGATATATTAAGGGTGGTTTTTAGGGTTCTTGCCGAACTTTCTCACTTAGTCTATAAGGGATCGTCCATATATTACGTAACACTTTTTTCTTTTGTTTATATCGTTGTGTCTTTTTCAACTTCACATCAATTTCATGCTCGTCTTTATTCAAACAAAAAAAAACGCGTTACGTAATTTATGGACGATCCCTAATCAGGGAGATAAAAAAAGACAATTTTTGACGTTTTTGTTTTTTCAAATATCGACAATCAAACTTGTCGTTTTGAACATTTTAGGTGGTGATAAAGTAGGGTTGGTTTTCAGGGGTCTTGCCGAACTTTCCCACCCACTCTATATTTAGTGAGATAAAAAAAGAGAATTTTAGATGTTTTCTTATTTTCATATATCGACAATCAAACTTGTCTTTTTTAACATTTTAGGTGTTTATGTAGTAGGGGTGGTTTTTAGGGGTCTTGCCAAACATTCTGACCCACTCTATAATTAGTCAGATAAAAAAGAGGATTTTTGACGTCTTTATATTTTCAAATATCGACCATCAAAATTGTACTTAGCATCTTTAAATAATTGGTGATTTGTAAGGGTAGTTAAACCCCCCAAAAATAAAAATTTCGAAAACTTCTTTCAATGGAATCTCATTTTTTGTGATCCTACATGATTTAAGCAAAACAAAATTCGGGGGAAAAACTCTAATTTCGTTCATATGAACGTTCGTAACTTCAAGTACATGTATTAAGGACGATAAACTATGCGAGTACATCTAATATCAATTTTAATAAAAGAAAATAAATTAAGAAATGGCGATGCTGTTATTATTAGTAATTAGTTATTAGATCTGAGGTAACAAATAAAAAGAGCGCGTTAAAATGATAGACCAATAGAAATCATGGCCAAATTATTATGTTTTTATTAAATAATTACTTGGCTAATTGACAATTTTGTAAAAATAAATATACAGGTAGACTTTCTAGATTAACCCTCTATTTATATGTCCTATTCCAATTCTGAGGGCAGTATAGTCAGCTCAATACCATGTACAAAGTCAAAATTTGAACGGACCTCTTTTTCTAACGTTTGGAGATGGAGAGAAAGGTCCGTTTGATTTTCGACTTCGAAACAGGATAAACGACAATAAAAACATCAAAAAGATGTACAACGATCGAATTATTATGTTTTTATCAAATAATTACTTGGATAATTGATAATTTTGTACAATATCGATTTTCAAAGTTCCCGCTTACTGTGTCTACGTTCAAACCAAAATGAGAAGCCCATCAGGAATCGGAAAAAGGCGTTACGACTTTCGATATATTTCGAGTTCGACCCATTCATCTTTTTGCAATGTAATATAAATCTATATACTGTACATAATTTATATCAGAGAATAGTGGTAAATATCTCAACGGTAGGTATCCAATTCGTCTGAAGTCCACTTCAC
>NC_046665.1:768673-774473 GCF_010883055.1 Belonocnema kinseyi | reverse complement strand
ACGCCAATTAGCACAAATGGTAAGTTCCGACAGTGCCTACAAGTGTGCCTACTGGCCGCTAAATGGCAATACCGGTTTCATATGTATACACCTGGTAGATCATATCAATAATACTAGATATTATATATATAGTACTAGGCATTTGTTGGTTTGACCTTCAAATGACCTTGATCTTGAACTAATGAAGGTCAACTGACACCGGATTCGGATTCAGCATGCTAAAAAACCTATGTCTGAATTTTTTCAGATTTTTTCAGCAATATTTTCTTCATTTGACCAGCAAATAACCTTGAAAGCGATCTGATCTGAAAAAACCGACAAACCATTCGAAATCAGCGACCCAAAAACCATAGAACCCACAGGTCGCCTCCGTGGACTTTGACTTTTTTTTGTGCCTGTGTTATTTTTTAGCAATACTTTTTCACAATTTATAGTGCTGTCTTAACTGTAGTCTACGCCGATAACATAATTCAGATCTCTATATATTATTCGTTAAAATGACATCATAATTCGTAATTGCGTCATGCAGGAACTGTACAGAATAGCGACTGGATCGGTAAAATCTACTCATCCGCAGGTTAGCACCACTTGAGAATAGGTGCTAGTAACCATCATTGATAGTCATACTTATTTGCCTATAATTGTAACGTTTACTCAACTGTCATGTTGTCCATATACGTACTAGGAAGATTGGTAGATTTAACTTGGTTTTTAGTAAAATGTAAGGTTCTTTTTTCTGCATGTAAAGATGCTCAATACTTACGAGAAGTAGATATTTTTATTTAGGACGAAGCTCCAATGGTACATTTATTCATTAAATTCAATGAACTTTGAAAACATGTCTCTGTATTTTCACTAACAGAATATATGAGTACTTTACCACAAGAAGCAGAATTCGAAAAGCATTTATTGTCTGTGGAGATGGTACTTTAAATGACAATGAGAATTACTTGATAGCCCCAGAAAAATGTGTAGCTACTAGAACCGATGATGTAGTACAGACAATGTTTAGTAAACTTATTAAGGATCGAAGATTTGGAGATCTAGCAAAGACAGCTATATTATCAGCATGAAATGTTGATGTTGGAGAAATAAAATACAGAATCGTGGAGCTATTGGACAAAACCACAGAATGAATTTATACAAGTGTAGATACCCAAGTGCGAAGTCACATACGGCCCAACATTGGCCCATAGTCGGAAAAAATATTGCAGAAGCTTGGCTGCCATTATCGCGCCAATGACGGAATGATAACTATGACCTGCACTTGGCAGCCAAGATTTGGCTGCCATTGTCGGCCCAACACTGGGTACCAGTATTAGACCAAACCTGGCTGCCATCGTCGCGCCATTGCCGGATTGATAGCTATGGCCTTGACTTGCCAGCCAGGGCTTGGCTGCCATGGTGGGCCCAACACTGGCTACGGTCTAAGGATATGACAAAAAATATATTTAAACAATAAATATTCATTGATTGTGAGTAATTTGAATATAAATATTAATAGTCTTGTTTAGATTGAATGCATATATTACATTTTGAATATTATATTACAAATAAAATTTCTAACGCTACGGGATATCGAACCTACATCTATATACCTAAATCTATCGCCTAGCAGTCGGGCCTACTAACCACTCCGCTAAACCGACAAGTTGAAACTCTGTGAAAAAGCCATCCTCATAAGCTGCAGTTCAGAAAAGTTAAAGAACCAAATTTTAACCTCTCTTTTTCTAATTATTAATTATTATGCGACGTTGTGTAAATGTAAAATGCACGAAATGTTAACATGAATATCAATACATCGTATTACATTCTATTGTAAAGAACAAACTTTCGATACTATCGGGTTAGCTCTTCGTAAAGATGTATTTAATCATGGACAATTGTATGTGGCATTTTTCCGAGTTAGATCTTGGCTATCACTAAAAATTCTTCTTGGAGAGCAGCAGCAAAATAATATTCTAAAGAGTTATGTGTATACAAAAATATACAAATAATTTTGTATTTTTAAACAATTAAAAATAGTATTTAAAACAAATTAAATTTCATTATAAATCGTATATTGCAAAATCAACAAAAACAAATTCATATATTCTTGGACAAAAATATAGGATAAACTTAAACTAAGTACATCTGATAGTAAAGAAATACATAAAATATGATCAAATATAATACTTTCAAAAAAAAGTAAACGCGCGTGAGTAAGCGCGTGTTCGGTCTCGTATGTATAAAAGGAAGAATGTATGTGTTTAAAATAGGTGTCTATGAAATACATACTTTTAAATCAAGCAGTTTTGATCATTTCCGTATGAGACATGTTTATAGAAAAATTTACAGGAATTTTCAAATTCACATTTTTATAGGTTAAAAGTAATGTTGACAATCCAATTACGTTTCAGTCGGCAAGATACATATTTTGTACACAAAACAATTCTGATCAATTCCGTTTCGTTTAGTTCCTTCTTTGACTACACTTCAATCGCATTCGAATTGTTTCGCTGGCGCTGTACTCCTTCCAATCGCTCTCGTTATCATGTTTCGACGTTTTTAAGCATTGAAATGATATATTCAAACATACGATAGAAAACCAATGGAAACGCTTCATTGTAATCAATTCGAACCTTCTTACCGGACATGGTCCCGCCAATTCGATGCTCAAATACGTTCAACTTGAAGTGACCAAACGCCCCCGCCATACTGGCTGCATTCACGCGAACGGAAGGGGAACCTTCTGGCATTGATATTTCTTGCAATTATAATCATTGAAAGGAAAGAAAAGTAACACATTTTTAGCAAAACGTGTCTGTCATACTGTGATATAGCGATCTGAAACTATTCTCCAAAAAATAAAACAAATTTTTGAGTTTCTCATAACGAAGAAAGTCGTCGATTTGAATGTTTATGAAGATTTTCTTACTTCTATGATATTTTAGGTTAACGCTACCGATAGAAATCTCAGAGTATTCTCAGACGAAATAGCCTGGCCAGTTTGAGACTATCTGCAGAATCAATTTGAATGATTTAGTCTCAGAGATAAACAGAGATTTAAGTCCTTTTCAAGGTCCATTTAGAGGTCCTTTTAAGAGTGATGCGACAGTCATATAATGTTCCTTTTGTATTCGTCACGTACCGGGCGGGCAGAGTTATTTAGGGCCGATTTCACCAACTTTGATCAAATCCATGCTTAGCTAATCATGATTATTTTTTAATCAGCGTTTCAATCATGATTAACTTGTGGCGCGTTCCACCATGAATTCTTAACCTCTGGTTAGCTAACCGTATGCTCTGCTCGCAATAAGTCTATTTTCTGCATGTTTCTCTTGTAACGGTAATTCTGATTGGAGGATTTCAAACTTGTATTCGCGCGCAAAATATATCTCGACTGCGCACGAACGACAAGCGGCCACGTGTTTTTTTTGTGCACATCGTTTCCAAACAAATGGACAGGATTTAGTTATCGATTGAAATTGAATATAAGTTGTGTGAATACAAGATGTCGTTATAAATTCCATCAATATTTTACACTGTACTTGTACTTCAACTTTGAGGTTATGTTGACTACCGTTAATCGCTGATTAACTCGCTAACCAGCCAAAAATGGCCGGTTAAGTTAATTGACGATCAGACTTCTTTAATCATGGTTAAAAAATTGGTGGAACGCAATCTGCTGATTAAACTAAGTTAATCAATTATTAAAATTTAATCACAGTTTGTGGAATCGGCCCTTAGTGATCGGCCATCGCTGACCCAAATCTCTCTTTTTAAATTTTTCTTCAAATTATTAACACTTTGTTTTTAATTGATGAATTTTCTCATTATAATTCTTTATAATTATAACGTATATACTAATATACAATTTTTGAGTTGATTTTGAAAATCTTATCTTTTTTAGCTTATCTCATTCCATTTACGAGAAACGTTGTATTGATTCCAATTTTAAGCATTTAAAAAAAGAATCAGCCCTAATAGCACGGAACGTTCCGCAGGAACCTTCGGAACATTCCAGAAACGTTCCCTTAAAATGAAAAATGTCCGCCGCTTGGGAATGTTCCACTGGGACCTAAGGGGAACCTTCCATTATTGATATTTTTAATAACAACTATCTTATAAACCGTAAGAGATAGGTAAACATAGATGTAATTTTTGAATTATGAGTACCGTGTCCGGTAATAAGCGTTTAATTCAGAAAAATTAAGAATTTGTATTCCTATGAATACGCGATTTTGCCTCCGTCTAAAAATCCCCTAACGGGAACAGAAAAAGTGCAAATCCTGTTCCTTTCAATCGACTTGGTAAAATTTAACGAAAGCATTTATTGAACGTATTTTTCATTATTAAATCTTTTTATGACTTATAAATTCGAAACATATTCAAATTTATATTTATTTATGTTTTAATGATTTATTTAAACGTTTTAAAAAATGCACCAAAGAAATCTATTCAAATTTGTGAATTTAAATAATTGTAACTCTAGAGAGGCAGAGTTGAATTGGTTAGAATTAAAATTTCAAACTTATATTTCGCATGAAGGGATTAAAAAAAAATTTACACATATTTTGTGAACTAATTAGAAGGAATTAAGTACAATCAAAATATGACCATTTATGAGGAATAAAAAATATCTCTGTGAGGTGTGTTACCGGTACAATTAGAAGGAATTAAATGTATTGAAAACACGTTCTCTTTGGGAGAATAGAAAACCGCGTGGCGGTCGCTATGGAAATAGAAGTGTCAAAATAATAGAATAATTTTCACTTTTGCGCTGAAATCTGAAAATATTAATTTTTCTCTATTCTACGCTTATTACCAGGTATACACTACATTGTAATTTGGTATCTATATTGTAAACTGACATTAATTTTGACCTACCACTTACGGTTTATCGGAGATTCATTGATAATAATAATAATAACGATAATTTATTCTTTAAACGTTTCCCCATTCGGTTCCTTTTTAAAAATCTCGAAAAACAGCAAAAACAACTTTTAAATTGTTGAAATTCGGATTCTACGTTAAAATTCCCTACAGAAGGTCACGGAATAATCGCAATGGTTTTTTTTTTAAGGTAAAAAGTTAAAAAAAAATATAAGACGTATAACGCCTGTTGACGTTTGAGTTGCATTTTTGAATTGTGAAGAAGTGGAGAAATAAGTATGTGTTTATGTTGAAACACCATGAACATTAATAATTTTATAAGAATTAATGTAAATTTTTTTCCTGAAAATATTCCGAAAATAATTTTTCTGACTGATGATAAGTGTTGAGGGTCACAGATGGTAAGGTTATGAGTGTATACTTTAAATTTGACAGGTTTCTCATTGTTTTGGAGGTTATTTTTCGGAAGGAGAGTGAATAAATAAGAAAAAGATTGTTTGTAGACAAATGAAAAATAGAAATGTTTACTGATAAGCAATTAAAGAAAAGATTGTTTATTTAAGCAAATGAACGACTCTGCATGCATTTGACGACTCTGCAGGCGTGAATATTGAAGCCATTCTTAGAAAAAAATGTGTTCATGTTTAAATGTCATGAATATTATTAATTTTCTTAGAAGGAATGTACATTTTTTTCCTCAAAATATTCGGAAAATAATTTTTCTTTATAATTACAGGTTTTGAGGATGAAAAATGTTAAGGTTATGAGTGTAAATAAAAGTTGAGAGGCTGCTCATTGTTTTCGAAATACAAGTACTGTTATTGTCTTTGACAGTTGTGCATGAGTAGGTTGTGGTTTTGAAAAGGGCCATCCATATACCACGTGGACAATTTTCACCACTTTTTGACCCCTCCCCCCCCTCGTG
>NC_046665.1:764564-768573 GCF_010883055.1 Belonocnema kinseyi | reverse complement strand
AAGTGCGATAGCTCCGGGTGTTTCTCGCACAACAGAGCATGCAGCCGTGCCATGTAACCCCGTTCACGGGCCACACTCGCATCGTAGCAGTCTAGCAAGTCGCGATTCAGTCGCTCCGTCCACTCAAAGGTCATGAGATCCCGCCGATCCATCACATTGAATCCATTTTCATTGGCTCCCCCGCATGCAAGGATAAGGCTGCTTACTCTGAGAGGTCGCCTGGTATCCCAGAGTCACCGTTCTAGACACCTCACCCAAGTGCCATTTAGCTTTCGGCACGGTTTTCACACCTCCGCTTGGGGGTTAATTCCTTCGGGACCACCCCTGGACAATTGTCCGCGACTGCCTATTTATTTTTGTAACCATATTCAGCAGGAATCCTTGGTACAGGGACCCTGTATCCGCAACCCGAGGACGCGTTCGGTGGCTTTGTCATAGGCCCTTCGGTTTGATTCTAGAGGAATCAAAACCGAACTATATTTAAACCGAACTATAAATATATATTGTATCTATATACAGAGTGGACACACTGGGGTTTACATACATGGCGAATCGAATGCTACCCGAATTGCACAATAGCAGGGAAGAAGCTATTATACAGGGGTATTTTCATATTTCGCGCCTTTAAAGTTACATTTGGACCGACCATTCGGTCAAGTACGCGCATTTCCGGATCAACTATATCGTACTTTCCATGGTTGCGTTCGAAACTTCAAATGAACACAAGTGTCAAAACAATATAGGTTGTGTTACATAGTAATTGCAAATAATAAAAGTGTTTGATTAATAATGAAATGAGAAATGTGAACTGAGAAGTAAACATCAATTTTTGTCTGTGCCAATAACATTATGGAATGTCTGCTGAGTGACAAATACTATAAAATAGTAATAATACTTTGAGCTTTTAGTGGATGAAGAGTGAATTCTGTTTAACATTTATTTTCGGCATAAAAACGTATGTTATGAATAGACAGGATATGTTTTAAATAAAGTTAATGAAATATTACATGCGTAAACTTTAAATTGACATTACCTACATTTACGTACAGTGATTAGGGCAAACAGGTGAATCTGAACATAACCTCGAAATAATGACAGATCGGCCCGGCATTCTTATTATACTTTCGATTGATTATTCTTTACCAAAGAAATGTTCATAAACTTTTTACTCTGTTCAAACTTTTGCTCTTTTTCAGTTTTCCGTTTTCTGTATTCGTAGCCGGACTGCTTTCTTTTAACGTTCGAATTTTTGTCCGACATTATGACATATTTTGGTGCGCATCACATACCATTTACCTGTTTGTGGAGAATAAAAAAAAATCACAAAAATGTTTTTTAAATGAACCCATTAACAGACCCAATAATTTTTGCTACAGATCTACTTTTTCTGCATGTAGGGTGTAGACTGCGTATAGTTTTGTGTAAACTGGACGGACACTGCGCAAAATAAACAAATAGATAGAAGGACGGACGAACATATAGAAAAACCATTGTTACTGAAAATCACAAGTTAAAACGTTTCGCTATTTTAGTATTTTACATAAGCGTGTAAGCGGTATTGGTAAAATGATAGATACTATGGCAAAGTTAATAAACAATTAAAAATATACTCTTCTGAAGTGCTTACATGAGATATAAAGGTAGGAATTGGATGACAGGTTTCTATGTTAGACTAGAGGAGCCTTTAACCTCTGCCCTCAGTGCTCCCAATTTTCCGTCAAATTTTCAATTATTTTTCCGTCTCCTTATAACAGAAAATAAATAATAAACTAATCAACTACAATAAATTTCAATATGCATCTGCAGATAACCACAGTGAACAAAAATTATCCCTCCAGTTTTCGATTTAACGTAATACGTAACCACGTGTTTCAGATCAATCAGCTGGAGCACTGACTCACTGAATATAGCCAAAGATTTTTTCTGTAGCGCTGGAGTTGTTGGTAGCTGTAACTTTCAGGCATTTAAGTGTGACGTCACACTGTATCGGTAAAATAAATTCTTGATTAAGAAATATATTTTTTGATCCAGAAAACATAGATGCGGCATCTCACTAACCAATTGTATGCTTTCAATTCTTGGAAGTCATGATCAACGCGCACTTTTTTAAAACCTCTAAAACATTTTAATTAAATCCTATGTAAAAGAGAAAACAACATGAAACGTAGGGCATCTGCGGCGCCCTTACTCGCTCGGCGCCCTCGGGCGGCACCCGACCTCGCCCCCCCCCCCCCCCCCCCCAAAGGCCGGTACTGGTTTCAGTACTCGTGCAGTACCCTTATCAAGGCAAGAAAAATTTAAGTGGTAGAAATTGACAGCAACCACAAACAGATGCTCTCTCTTTGATACCTGAGAATCTGTTGTGAACACAATATAAATATCTGTCACAATTACATCAGAAATAGAGAAAGTAAAAGAAAAACAGAATAGATAACTTTTTTTGTTTTTTAATATAAAGCATTTCCATGAATTCCCTCTTTCTCTTACTACTTTCACTATGCAAAATTTGAACATTATCCCAGTCATGAAAATTGAAAAAAAAAACATTTTGAAGTCAAATCTTTTTAAAAAAACATTTTGAAGTCAAATCTTTTTAAAAAAACTACGTTACTAATATAATTTTTATTTTTTTTCAAGACTTTTTCTTTCAAATTCAAATTTTCTTTAGACTCACGTTCCTAAGCCTATTCAAATTTTTTCAGCCAATTTATTGCTCCTTTTGGACTTTTTATAGTCCGGGAGCTCGCGACAATTCTGTGGACGTCATTTTAGTACTCACTAAAATTTCAGATTCTTTTATTTTCAGAGTCAACAGTTCGAAATCTGTTGACTGACTATAAGCTGTTTTAGTACTCTTGAAACCCACGGGGAATGATTGTTTTGGTGCAAACAACTAACAAAGAATTCGACTGGCAACTCCTGAGTCGTGCCAAAGTTAACTGGGAAACTTTCAAACATGTCAAAAATTTGAGTGAAAAAACATCATTTTAGCACTCTTCAAACACATCGAGGATGATTGTTTTGGAGCAAACAACTAACAAATAATTTGACTGGCAGCTCCTGAGTGGTGCCAAAGTTAAATGGGAAACTTTCAAACATGTCAAAAATTTGAGTGAAAAAACATCATTTTAGCACTCTTCAAACACATCGAGGATGATTGTTTTGGTGCAAACAACTAACAAATAATTTGACTGGCAGCTCCTGAGTGGTGCCAAAGTTAACTGGGAAACTTTCAAACATGTCAAAAATTCGAGTGAGAAAACATCATTTTAGTACTCTTCAAACCCATCGAGGATGATTGTTTTGGTGCAAACAACTAACAAATAATTTGACTGGCAGCTCCTGAGTAGTGCCAAAGTTAACTGGGAAACTTTCAAACATGTCAAAAATTTGAGTGAAAAAACATCATTTTAGCACTCTTCAAACCCATCGAGGACTATTGTTTTGGTGCAAACAACTAACAAAGAATTTGCCTGGCAGCTCCTGAATGGTGCCAAAGTTAAACTAAAATTTTAATTTATAGGATACTTCTATAAAAATAATATATATATATATATATATATGTGTGTGTGTGTGTGTGTGTGTGTGTGTGTGTGTGTGTGTGTGTGTGTGTGTGTGTATGTATAAACTACGAAAATCTCACTTTTAGGAAAATTCACAGCTCGCAACAATGGGTTTTAAGAGTACTAAAATCAATTTTCTTGAATTGAATTTTTGGCATGTTTGACAGCCTGCCAGTCAACTTTGGCACCGCTCAGGAGCTGCCAGGCAAACTTCTTGGTAGTTGTTTGCACCTAAAAAATCATCCCCAATGGGTTACAAGAGTACTAAAGTTACGTTTTTTCACTTGAATTTTTTACATGTTTCACAGTCTGTTAGTTAACTTTGGCACCACTAAGGAGATGCCAGTCAAACTTATTGTTAGTTTTTAGCATCCAAACAATCATTCCCCGTGGGTTTGAAGAGTACTAAAATGACGTTTTTTCATTCGAATTTCCGACCAGTTTAA
>NC_046665.1:749632-764464 GCF_010883055.1 Belonocnema kinseyi | reverse complement strand
TTCTAATCTCTACAAATGTTTAGTGAGGAAACTTAGCGACAAAGCACTATGCCTTTCGTGAATATTTCATATCTTTACTCCAATATACTTTCAAATATTCTTTAAAACTTAAAAAGTTTTTCAATAAACATTAGATACGAAACTTTTATTGCTTGGTTAATCATGAATTATTTTAATTTTGTGATGATATGCATGAAAAGTTATATTGTGTAGTGCAATTCTTTTATTTCAACTTCTAAAGATCTCATTCGTATTCCCCAGTTGATTTAAGTTCGCCGCCTGAACTCAATGCAAGATGGCAGGAAAGTCGGGCATCCAAGGGTGCAACCTCCTTCGTTGACTTTTTTTACTTGCGCCTGGCGGGACCATGCTTTGTTGGATCATGACTGCGTACCTAAGGTGAACCTATCCGGTAGGCCCGGGTAAAATAATTTTAATCATCGTGCGTGGTTCGCATTATTTGAAATTCAAAAAACCCGCCAATGTTGGCACCCTGCTGGTTGGCAGCAGTTGGCGCGCGGTTCAAACTTACTTTAAAACCGATTCTTGTAATTTAAGGGCATGTGATACTTAGAAAATTGTCGATTTTACCAGTTTTAGGTTCCTCTGGCTTCTTTTCTAGAGTAATAAATATTTTGCCTTAAAACTTTGGGAAATGATAGCGAACATGATAACGGACGTCCCTACACACTTTTTTGTAGGTTAATTCAAAAAAGTTTTCATTTAGCAAAATGTGATTAATTTGCATAGCGCTTAGGAAATAGTATCGATTTTTTCAGTGTTAGATTCCCCGGCTTTTTTTCTAGGATAAGAAATATTTTGCCTTCAAAATCTGGGTAATGATAGCGAACATGTTAACGGACGTCCCCATACACTTTTTTGTGTTTTTTTTTTATCAAAAAATCGTTGACATTGCTATCAAAATGCGTGTATATTTCGAGGTTATGTATGTTACAATACACCCGAGCGTTACTTCCAAACTAGACAATATTTTTGGCCGAAAACTTTGGTGTTACAAATAAACATAGTAACTATTCTCCCGGAACTAACCTTGTTTGAAGTCAGTCAAATAAGTTTATTTCATAAATAATTTCCAGATTATCGGAAAGGCAGAGAAGAAAAACGACGTAACTTAAAAATAATGCACATGCATAAAATTTTTATTTAAAACATAATTTTTTTTCTTATTATCCCTCAAAAAGGAGTCCGGGGACATCCGTTATGATATTTTATAGCATCTCCGAATTCAGTTTTTAAACATTTTCATTTTTGTGTAAAAAACGCCGGAGAAACTGTAAGTATCACATGCTCTTACAGAAATAATTATTAAAATATACACAGGAATGTATACAAGTTATGTAACTTTTAATTTCAGGCAAGATAAAATTTATAAGACATATATTATATAATTATATACCAAGGAATGAGTCTAAGGTAGAAGAAAACGGAAGTATGGAAGAAGTGAGAGAGTGTGAAGTGGTCAAGCATGAGCAGAATGAAAGGTGGCGCTTGAAACTGATTGAGGTTGAAAGAAGAATGGAACGGGAAGAGAGAGCGAAAAGGAAAAAGAACATAATAGAAGAGATTAGCAAGGTGACGAGAGACATCAGCGCGCAAATCAGAGTGGAAGGGATAAGAAGACTATGAGGGCATAAAGAGGGCAGAGAATGTATGTTTCAGTGAACTTGGGGAGTCAGCTGGACGAATATGAAGTTATGGAGAAAAAGAAGTTGAAGGGAAGAAATGAAAGAATCGAAGCTCTGACGGGGCGGAAAAGGATAAGAAAATGGCTAATCGAGCGAAATGCATGGACCGAGAGGTGTAAAGGTAATGGGGTAGGAATTGGTAGAGATAGGATATGAGTCAACGATTGAAGGGGACAAAGAACATGAAAAGGGGAATGCAAGGGTTACGGAGGGAGAGTCTGAAACAGCAAGAGGACCTGAATGAAAGGAATAAAGGAGATAAACAGAAGAAAAGCGAGGTGCAAGTAGCGTTCTGGTACGTGTCAGGACAAAAAAAAAGGAGAAAGGATTTTGAGAAGTGCAGAAATAGAATGTCATAATGATGCGTGAGACGTGGGTGGATAAGAAAGAGTGGAAATGCTTGAAAATAATATTACCGAAAGCATATGAATGGAAGATGCAATCAGCAAGAAAGGAGAACGTGAAAGAGAGAAGAATGGGTGGCATTGTGTCAGGGGTAAGGAAGGAACTGGTGCTAGAGGACGAAAAGAGAGATTATATAGCAGAAAAGGATGGAAAAATGGTTAGAAGAATAATTAGAAAAAAGTCATTGTGTATGTAGTTTGCGTGTACAGAAGAAGACGAGAAGCGGGAGGATGGAGAACAATAAATTATAATATAAATTATATTATAATATAATAATTAAATTATAATATAAATTATAATTATAGGAGGGGATTTGAATGCATGGACCGGGAACAGCGGGGAGAAGTACGGGATAGAGAAAAGGAGGCGTTTATAAAAAAATCGAAACAAAAGGAAACGAATCGGGAGGGTAGGAGGCTACTGGACATACTGAGAGAGGCGGGATGGTTCATTTGTAACGGAAATACGAGAGGAGATAAAGAAGGTTAATATACGTACGCGGGTGTTGGGGACACTGTAATAGATTACATTCTGGCATAAGAAAGAATAAGAAGGCTGGTGGTTGGAATAGAAGTGGGCAACGTGATAGACTCAGAACACTTTTCGGTAATCGCGACAATGAGATGTGGTGGCTCGAAGGACAGTAGAGGGAAGAGGAAAGAAAAGAGAAGAAATAAAGTGAAAATGAGAATTTGGGGAGAGGAAAAGTTGAGCAAATTTAGAGAAAAAGTAGAAAACGAGGAGACAGAGAGGTCGGGAAGAGGAAGGAGTTGACACACTGCTAGAAAAACTTTAAGAAGCGATAGATAAGGTAAGGGAAGATGTGAGAACCAGAGAAAAAAAGAGGGGCTAGGAGAGGCTGGTGGGACGATGATGCAGGAAAAGTAAGGATATGATGAAGGAGAGTGTCAGGCAATGGAGGAAAGGGGAAATGGAAAAAGAAGAACTCAGCAGGCGAAAGAGGGAGCACAAAAGAATGATAAAGGAGAAAAGACAGCAGAAGAAAGAGAGGTATATGGACGAGGTAGAGAAGGCGGTGAAAGAAGGGAGGGAATGGGAAGTGATAAAGAGGGAAAGAGGAGGAAGGAAGGGTATAAATGAAGAAATAGAAATGAAAGAGTAGACGAAGCACTCCAAGGGGCTGCTAGAAAGAGTGGAATATAGGGTAAAGGGAAAAGGAAGAAAAGTGGTCGATGGGGACGAGGAAATTGAAACCGCGGTTAGTAGGGATGAGGTCAATGAGGCGATTGCAAGGATGAAACGAAACAAGGCAACAGGGTAAGATAACTTGGTATTTTTTTGTAGACTTTAAGGCAGCATTTGACTCAGTTAACAGGAGGATCATATGTGTAGCCAAGAAAGAGAGAGGAGAAGACGAAGGTTTAATAGAGAGGATAAACAAAATATTTGTGGATAATAAGATAAGGGTGAAGATAGGAGATAAGAAAAGTGAAGAATTCTGGACAGGAAGGGGGCTCAGGCAAAGGTGTAATATGTAAGAAAAAAGGGTTTAACAATAAATGTGAACAAGACGAAGATGATGTGTTTAAGAAATAAAGGGGGTAGTTTAGAGTACAAATAAAAAATAAATGGCGTGGAGGTAGAGTTGGTTGATGAGTTTTGTTACTTAGGATTTTGGTTTGAAATGAGAGGAGGAAGCGAGCTGCAGTTTAGACAGAGATTGGAATGCGCGAGTAAAGTAATGGGACAAGTATGGGATATAGGAAAAAGAAGGTTCAAGAATGACTGGAAGATGAGAGTGTGGATCTTTGGTGTATTAGTATGGTCAGAATGGGAAAGGGTATAAGAGCACGCAGGTATTGGATGAATGAAGAAGAAAAGATTTGTAGAGTATGATAGGTATGAGTAGGAAACATGGTTTATGTGTCAGAGAGGTGTACAGGGTACGAAGGGGGGAGGGGAGAGTGCAGAAGAGAGAATTAAAGGGATTGTGAATGAAAATGGTCAGGGGGAGAAATGCATGCAGATGCTAGAAGATCTGAGAGAAATAGAGAGAGGTGGCTGCACAGGATAGTAGAAAAATGCCAAAAAATGACTCCGAAGGAGGGAGAGTTACGAAGTAGTGTTGCGAACTAGAGTAAAGTTTGAAATTGATAATGGCAAGAGGAAATTGAAGCACAGGACTAAGTCGCAAGCGTTTAGAAATAAGAATAATAATTTAAGACTTTTGAAGTGAATAGTTCGTAAGATAGCACAAAGCTTGTTTGCAAGAATACTTGTAATGCTTATGTAAAGACTCTTAAACCCTTAAAAGGGAGAGAGTATAAACAAATAAAGAATTTATCGTTGTTAAAAATAATTAATTTATTAACATGATAATAAATTTGATTAAAAATAAAAAGAATTAACGACACTTAGATACAAATTAATATATTTGTAACAAAACAAGAACAATAAATAAGAAAGAATTATTCGAAATAAAGAAAAAAATAATATAACTATCAAATTTGAACACGCCTTTAAATATCCACATAATATCAGTATATTGATTGAAATAAGTTTTAATTAATTGCAGAAAAATACAAAACAAAATTATCAAAACATGCTCAAAATAACATTTTTTCATTTGAATCATAACTACTATGCAGTCGTTACGATTTATGTATTTATAGGTTATATAATTATATAAATTTCCAGAAAAACACATAAAAAATAATAAAAACATTATAAATAATTATTTTAAATCGCTTTTTCAAGAAATTTCTTTTTGAAATCAAAAGTTATAAAATTCATATACATTCGTGTGCATTTTTAAAATACTTATTTACTTAAGTTACAAGAATGGGTTTCTAAAGTAATTTTGAATGCGCGCCAAGTGCGGTTAACTAGCGCGCGGCCCTAACGCAAGCGCAGTAGACAGGGTGCCAAATTGGCATCATTATTTTCGTGCTCTGAAGAAATGGTAATCCCATGAATATAGGAAGAAGAGGGGACAAGCCACATGCTCCCAGGGTTGTGCACGTAATATACCTTAGGTATATTACATAAGGTTGTTGACGTAATTTACGTACGTATATTACGTCCTTAGTTTTGTACAAAGCGTAATATATGTTATCAAGATGGCGTCGGCATTATCACATTTCGTTCCATAACTTTAAAATAGTATGCGGTATTATGTTGCATGCATGAAACTTAAAGTGAACGAAAAAAAGTTATTCTACAACTTCGACAATGAATAGAAGAGGCAGATCGAGGAATCCATGTTGGGAAGAATTATCCTTCCTTTTATAAAAAATGGTAAAAATGGTGCGTTTGGTCAGGAATGCAACAGAGTGTAATCGAATATGCCTGAAGAAAGGTTAAGAAACCACAGATGCATTTTCAAACCATGCGAACTGCAAATATCTTAAAAATAAAAAAACAAATTATTCAAATATTTTCACTGATTTCAACACTTTTTAAAGAAAAAAGTGCGTTATAATTATGAACGCATCAGAAGAAAACCTGATGCAATTAGATGAAAGCAGTCAAAGTAATAATTCTAAAATGAGTGGTGTCAGTTTTGATATTCTTCATGATATGTGTATGTCAAATGGAGTTCTCATAAACATTAATAATGTAAGTTGGTACCCATAAGCATAATTTAAAAAAGTGAGGTTATTTTATGCTCTATCCGAGTCCACCACCTTTATTACGTTTAATACGTTTTTTACAGGTTTTTTTACGAATAATACATTTTTCACGTATAATATATCAGAAACTCAGAGTGCCGCGTCACTGCACAACCCTGCATGCTCCCTAATTTGGCGCGGGGATTGATCAAAAGTTACAGGGGGGGGGGTCGGCCATCTTGAATTGCGAATTCTGCGCAGGAAATTTGAACAATAAACACAGAAATGTTCCTAAGCGATAAAAACAATCTTAATTATGGATGATGTAGATGAAGTAGCAAATGAAAAATTAGAAAATAATGAATGAATATAAAAATAAATGTATGAAATATAAAACTGAATATTCAATATAAAGAAATAATACAAAAAGTTAATAAATATAAAGAATAAATTTGAAAAATTAGTAAGCAGTACATAATATTTGACTGTATAATGATAAGAAAAAACACCTTTTTTCTTGTCGGAATATAATTATTCTAATAACGAAGTGTTGAAGCATCTCGTCTTGTTTCTAAGCAAAATGTAAATTATCATTCTTTAGTAACGAGCAGTCAGATAATGGCAATAGTACCGACCTAAAACAAAATCAATAAACAAATAAACGCCGGCCTTGTAATAAAAAATTCAAATTTCAGCATTAAATTAAAAATAGTGAACAATATATAAAAAATATTTTATGGGCGTTTTTATATTTAGAATTTTATACGCTATAAGATCTATTTATTGGAAAAATTATATCTGACGGGCATTTTAAATGAATGACGGACTGACGGACACAAAGCTGAAATGTGGATCGACTATGGACATAGGAATAAATGGACTAGGCATCTCGTTGCGGGGTTGATTTGCAGTGGGAAGGCCGCCATATTTGATTGTAAAAATTGTATATATAGGTATACATATTATGTGTACAGCTGCGATAATTGTTGTCTGTACAAGTTTGCATTTATTTTTTCGAATTTCGCAATGTAAAAAATTCTTAAATTGTGATAAATCAATACTAGAAAAACTGGTGAATTGTACAGTTCCTATTTGCAACAATTGCACTGGAAAGAGGAATAAGACTATTTTATTTACTATTTATTCATAACACTATTTTGATTTTTGATTTAAAGTACTGTAGTTTCTGTCCTGATATAGATATTATACTTTTTTTCAATTTAGTACTTCTTAACATTCTATTTTGAATTTTACAATAAAATGTAGAAATCTCTTAAGACTGTCAAAATGCCAGTGATTTTGCTGAAAATTTTGGAATTCAAGTTTCTCAAAAAGGCCGACGTTTATTTGTTTCTTGATTTTGTTTTAGGTTGGCACTATTGTCATTATCTGACTACTCGTTACTGAAAAATGATAATTTAAATTCTGTCGAGAAACAAGACGAGATACTTTATTACTTCGTTATTAAAATAATTATGCTGCGACAAGAAAAAAGGTGTTTTTTCTTATCATTATACAGTCCGATATTATGTACTACTTACTGATTTTTCCAATTTACTTTTTATTAACTTTTCGTATTATTTCTTTATATTGAATATTCAATTTTATGTTTCATAAATTTATTGTTATGTGTATTCATTATTTTCTAATTTTTTATTTGCTAATTCATCTATGTCATCCATGATGAAGATTGTTTTTATCGCTTAGGAACATTTCTGTGTTTATTGTTCAAATTTCCTGCGCAGAATTTGCAATTCAAGATGGCCGCGCTTCCCTCCCCCCCACGACTGTAACTTCGGATAACCCCATGCATTGCTCCCACTTTTCTGTTCTCTTAGCATCCGGAGGGGATCGTAGTTCAAATAAATCCAAGAAATGGTGCTCCGATCAGGTAAGCCTGTTTTTTGCATCTTTTGCATTGTTTCGTATTGGCAAAACCGGTAAATTTCCTATTAAAAGTGATTTATTTGAAAAAAATGTGTAAAATTCAAAGTGTAAATAATGAGAACTTCTAGCCGAGTAAATTATTTAATGTTTTGAGAGTTTTTTCTAATTGATAGTGCAAAATAATGGGATTAAAATGTTTAGCTCCGGGTTGTACGTTTGGCTATACCAGCAGTTCGGAGAAGTTTCATTTTTTTCTTGTGCCAAGAGATCCCAAAGAAATTAAACGGTGGCAACAAGCTATTCGCAGCGATGACAAAAATACAGTTTGTGAACAGCACTTTTGGGAAAGTGACATAATTTGGAAGGCAGAAGTTAAAGGCCCAGACGGAAGTGTAATGTCCACTGTATGTTAATTTCCTTGTTTATTATTTTTTTGATATTTATTTTGTTTTACTACATGGTTTTTAACGATCTAAATCAATTATTAATAAAAAAAGATTCCTTATGAAAGATTGCACATATTTATAATAACTCATTTGTAGTTAAAAATTTGTTTTAAAAATATTTTTGAGGTATAGAAAAAAAAGTTTATACTGATGAAAAAAAATCATCTATAATAAAACTCGTGGAATTTTAAACCAAACAGAAGAATTCTTAACTAAAATGATGAATTTTTATCCAATAAGATAAATTTTGAATTAGAGGAGACATTTTCAAACAAATATTTAAATTTTAAACTAGAAAAAATCTTTTTTAACAGAATATGAACTAGTTACAGTTTTAGTAAAAAAAAGTAACTTTCATCTTAACTGATGAAATTTTAACTAAAATAATAAATCATCAACGGGAATAATTATATTTTAAACAAAAATATGAGTTTTTAACTGAACAATGAATCTTCAACTGAAACAGTTAAACTTTCAAAAACAACAAAATATGTTTTACTAAAATAAATCAATTGCCAATCAAAATTTAAATAATTAAGCTTCAAGTTAACAAAATCAATGTTTACCCAAAAAAGACGAATTTTAAACTAAAAAGGCTATTCTTCAACCAAAAATTGAACAATTTAATTCTCTGTCAAAAAATGAATGCTTAACCAAAAAATGAATTTTAAATAAAAATAATGAATCTTCAATTTAAACAAATTAAGTTTTAACAAACGAGTTTATTTTTCAACTAAGTAAATTTATGTGAACCCTAAAAGATGAATTTTTAAATAAAATGATGAATATTTCACTGGTAAATACTTAAATTTTCAACCAAAAAGAAGAATTTTTAAATAAGAAGATTAACTTTCAAAGAAAAAACTAATTTCCTACCAAAAAAGTCGATTTTTTAACAACATACACGAATTGTTCACAAAATAAATAAATTTTTTAATTAAAAAGACGAATTTACATCCAAATGGTTGAATTTTGAACTACAAAAGGTCAATTTTTCACCCGAAATAGTTAAATTTTATACGGGAATATTAAAATTTTTAGATAAAAAATTGATTTTCGATAAACTAGTTACATTATTACAAGGAGATCAACTTTCAATTAAAATGATACATCTTCCAACAAAATTAATTTCGAACAAAAAGGTTCAGCTTCTAACCGCAAGTGGTTGAATTTTCTAAAAAAAAGGGTAAATTCTTAACGAAAAATGTAAAAAAAAAATTTATATTGTTATTTAGAAATAATTTCCTTTTCGAAAGAATACTTCTACTCTAAATTCTACTCTAAATCTACTTGAAGCACTCTCTTTTTTTAAACGTCCGAAGAAGAAAAAAAGGGATTTTTTAAACTTCTTTCTCCTGAATCTCAGTCTTATTATTTTTTAATTCCCCTTCTAAGTCAAAAATTCCCTGTCCCAAGTGAAATTTAATTTCTTCACTGAAATTCCCTGTCCTATAATAAAAACAATAATTATTTTCAATCATATGCTCTGCAACTGTAGACAAAGTAAATTAACTATTTAATTCAATTTCCGGTCATTTCGTGATTTTTTCCAAGTCTTTCCCAATTTCCCGTTCAAGTCGCCACCCTGATTATAAACAAATTATATATAAATATATATTTTTTAGAGAGTGGAAATGTATAGATGAATTGATAAAAGTGTATATTATAAGGCTAATTATTAATGTTTAAATATTGTTATTACTATTATTATTATTATTAGTCAAGTAATATTATTAATCAATTTCTGAAATTTGCGACAATTACAGTTGTTTATAAAATTATTTAATTAATTGCAATAGCGAAATAAACAATGGAAAAATTTGAATAAAATTCAAACTGTTTTCAGAATACTCATCCTTATATTTAATTTTCCTTATGTTCAATTACATGTTTTGATGCATTTTTTTGGGTAACTAGTTACAGCTGCTCTTATTGTTACTGAAAACGATGTTATTTCTTTTATATTCATAAAAAAGTATCAAGTTTTTAATAATTTTTTGTAATTTTGCTATATATAACAATGGAAAAACAGGCTTTCCTGATCGGAGCACCATCTATTGGATTTATCTGAACTACGATACCCCTCCGGATGCTAAAATTACAACTACTACATACACATACACGGGCGATGCATAGGGCTGCTTCTGATCAATCCCCACGCCGTAGTTAGGGAGCATGTGGCTAGTCCCCTGATCTTCCTATGTCCATGGGACCGACCCTCACTGCTCCGACAAAGATATGTTAAAAGTCGAACGGACCTCTTTTTCTAACGTGTGGAGAAAGAAATAGAGGTTCGTTCGATTTTCGAGGTCGAAAAACCGACAGAGTTCCATTACAAAATTCGTATTAAATTAATGAATGACCTTTTTATAAACGTGCACCGGCAGAGGCAGGCTGTCTGCCTGCAGAAAGTCCACAAAGGTGAAAGAGAGGACGATCAGAATGGCCATCTCTCTTACTCCTGTTGATTTTCTGCTGGCAGGCTACGTGTCTGTAGGTAAGCAGAGGTATGAAAGGCTCATATAGTTCAGCCATTAATTCAATTAGTCAATAAAAGACCTTTTCAACTTGAATAAATCAGACCTGAAAAGTTCTACAACAGTAGAGCATATGCATGTCAAAGTTACTAAAAAACTTACAGCCTCATGGTTTACTATTTTTATCTGAGCGTGGCGAGAGTGATACTGGCCATGTTTGCTTGAATCGTAAATACACCTCAAGTTCTGAGTGTAAAATATCATTCGATCCGAATAGAAAAATAATGAACAGACCTAAACACGGATTTATTGCTGTGCACGTGGGTATGTAAAATATAATTTACTATTCGAAGAACATTTTAAAGTCATAATTGTAGTAATATCAAAGATATTATAAACGTAGATGCGGTGCGGGCTCGACTACCCGCGATAAATATAGTCGGCGCGCCCAGCGAAAGTGGTCAATTCCCCTCTATCCACCGCCACATGTGGATAGCACCATTCGATATAGTTTGCCAACAGCCACTTTGAGCGCTGTAAGCAACTCTTTGTAGGTCCCTCGATGCACTGATGGTAACTTAGCTCTGACAAGAACCATTTAAATTGAAAGTAAATTGCCATTTAAATTTTTTTTACATTTATAACTTTGCAAAACATGGTTATTTTAATAAATACCAGATATAAAAGTCTATGAGTAATTTATGTTTCGGTTTTATATATTTTCCACTCATTCTAAAATTATTTCTTATAATTTACATTCTTTTAAAGTTTTTACTTTTTCGGATAAACTTCCGATTAGGGTGTACCTCCAAAACCCATCAAACTACGTATACCTACGTATTTTGACGCGCTGATTACGAAAATGATAGTGAAAATTGGCGACTAGTCGATTTTCATGGTGAAAACCATGAAAAACCCATAAAAACCATGGTTTTTGGCGTTTATCTCAGTTAATATTGAAAATTTATAAAAAAGCTTGAAATAAAAGTTGTAGATTTTTTGAAAATACATATTTTATGTGCAATACATTTGTACTTTACGACTAATAGTTTTTGAGAAAATAGACTTAAATGATATGAAAAATTCTAGAAGGCTGAATAGTGAATATGCGCTCGTAGAATGGTTTTCCACGATGCGTGAGACAAGGGGCAGGGGTGAGGCCTTACATTATTTCTGTGACCAGTCACAGGGGTGCCTTCCCGCCCCCACGTCGCGTGGGAAAAGGGGCAGGGGTGTGACCTTACATTATTTCTGTGACCAGTCACAGGGGTGTCTTCCCGCCCCCACGAGACTTGGGAAAAAGGGGGAGCTATGTGACATACATTTGTATAACTTGTCACAGGGGTGCCTTCCCGCCCCCACGGGACTTAGAAAAGGGGGAGGTATGTGACCTACATTATTTCTATAACCTGTCACAGGGGTGCCTTCCCGCCCCAACGTCGCGTGGGAAAAGGGGCAGTGGTGTGACCTTACATTATTTCTGTAACCAGTCACAGGGGTTTTCTTGAATAAAATATAACTGTGCACTGTGTAGTTCAAGCTAAATACCGCTAGGTGCGCATGGTTCATTGTCTCGTAATCGACACTTAGTACTAAACATTATAAATTAGCTAACGAATTCGGGTGCAACATTCGCAGATTCGTCTGCCTTCACAAGCGTTCTTTGCTCGTCGCTGACTAAAAATAATAAAGTATTGACAAAAAGTATAATATTTTCAATTTGAGCCAAATTTTTCAAAATCGTGAAAAAACCCTTGAGTGGTCACGCGAAATTGAATTCATTCCACGCGAAAGATACTGTTCAAAACATAAAAAGAAAATGGTTCTCGTAGATAATCTGCTGTCATGTGGTAAATTTGTTTGCCAAAAAAGAGGCTTGTATAATCATAATGTAACTGTAGCAGAGAATACGTGGTTTGAAAGGTGCCGAATTTCTCCAGCAGCTTGCATGTTAATTACATACAGCTTGGCTGTAAATTTAAACTTTGAGCAAACCATTCGAGAAAGCAGTATTGTTGAAAGTCAAGAAATATCTTCAGAAACCGTCTCCGATCGTTTTTCTTATTGTAGAGAGGTTTGCATGGTTGTTCTTGACCAAAAATTTGAGGATGAAGGTCAAATTGGGGGTGCTGGCGAAATCGTGTAAATCGACGAGTGCAAGATCGGTCGTCGAAAGTACGAAAGAGGGCGTGTGGTGGAAGGGTCATGGATCTTAGGAATGATTCACCGGGGACATGCACATAATTATCGATTAGAAATTTGCCCCGATAACAAAAGAGATAAAAATACTCTAATGGATCTAATAAAAAAGCATGTAGCTCCCGGCACAGAAATCAACACCGATTGCTGGAAAGGCTACATAGATTTAGAGAATTGCGGTTATGTGCATAAAACGGTGAATCATTCCGAAGAATTCGTGAACTCAGTTACTGGGGCACACACCCAGAACATTGAGTCCTCCTGGCGTTGGATGCGTCGCTTTTTATCTCGTGGAGGTGTTCGAAAAAACAATTTAGCGGATCACCTTTCCGAGTTTTTGTGGCGGCGTCGAGTAAAAAAAATGAACGCTGATCTTTTCTCGCAATTAATGCAGGACATTAAAATTTGTTACCCTGACAAAAGCAGATAAAAATGTTGATAAAACCAATAAAAAACAAAAAGCCTTCAAAAATGCAAAAAAAAAAAAAAACGTTAAAAATATTAAAGACTCAAAAAAATACATACTAACAAAACATAAAAAAAATTCTCTTCAAAGTACTCCAACCTTCCCGTGGTGAAGAGCGTGATTAGGCACCAAGCCGAAACAAATGGACGTACATACCTCGAAAACGATCAATCGTAGAAAAAAATGCTCTAAACAAAAAATATGTATTTCGATGAGGTCTACAACTTTTGTTTGAAACATTTTTAAAAATTTTGCATATTGCCTGAGATAAACGCCAAAAACCATGATTTTTATGGTTTTTTCATGGTTTTACCATGAAAATCGCCTAGTCGCCAATTTTCACTATCATATTCGTAATCAGCGCATCAAAATACATACACTGAGAGACGATAGGTGTGCAGGCTACCCTACGATGTGTGCGACAGCAGCGCCTATCAATAAGCGCGTGTGATACACCGAATCGGAGTAGGTGCTACTCCTTTCGCGCGAGCATCTGCTACACTTATCGTTTAGTGCGTATACCACACTGCACACAAGAGTAGTAGATCCTCGTATGTCATTGTTGTAATCACAAAAAAAAATCTATTACCCAAATAAAATTCGTGTGCATTTTTCAATGTAATTATTAACAATTGATATAGTTGTTATGAATTATTATATAAAAAATCGTCAAAAAATTGTTAATACATTTAAAAATCAAAAAAATAATTTATTTATAGCTGATACATTATTTTCTTGATTTTAGTGAATCATATTTGATATGATTATTTGATATCATAACGCGCGCTAACATTTTGTTTTTGATGTAGACGTAAACATAAATGACAGCTAGAAATCATCGCGATTTTATTAATTTTTTATGAAAAAAACGGCTCTTCAGAAAGCTCCGATATGAGGAGCTCGCGCTCTACCCATAAGGACTTATCCACCTTATATTTTTCAAGCCCGCAAGATCTATAATTTCGGCGAACCATGGAGAGGGAAATTTTCCACATTTACTATATATATTTTGGTGTGCTATAGATATGAGTCGGGACCCCTCAACTTTAAAGATAATGCTAAATTAAGTAAGAAAAACAAGAAATTGGTTTAAAGCACTATTTATTCAAAAAAAAATACAATTTAAAACGTGGAATAATCCAATAACACTTTTCTCTCTTCAATGCAACGACTGGGGGTATATTGGGAAGAACAGTTTCATCAAAAGTTTGTTGTGTATCATCGGTTTCGATAACATAAACCATGTAATGTTCATCAAAAAGTGATTCTTTATAAATTTTTACTTTAAATTCAACAGATTCTTTCATCTTTCTTTTACAGCTAGATGAATTCACCTCATCTTCACTCTTTTCTATTTTTGTTATTTCCATAATTTCACCAAATTCGACCTCCGGTTCTTTCACGCTTAAAACTATGAATGTACCGATACATTACTCTGTACCTTTTTATAATTCACGCTATTTATAGAATCTTTAAAATCAAATTTTTTTTCACATTCGTTTTTCAGACTGTTAAATGCGTGACACATTTTTAACATCTGTTTAATAGCAATAGTTTTCAATAGATTTATCCTATTACTAGACGCGATCGCACTAGCTTTCAGTTCTCGGTGTCGAGATTCGTACCTCATTGTCCAAAAATGTACACAAGGACCAAAGTAATACAAAATTAAAA
>NC_046665.1:748343-749532 GCF_010883055.1 Belonocnema kinseyi | reverse complement strand
AGCATAGAAACGCCTTCTACAACAACTGTGATGCCTTTCGATTGTAAGTAATTCAGTTCATCTATAAGTTTTTTAAAAATGTTCTCATCGTAACATTGCTTAGTATCTTCTGCTCTAATTAATGTTGAAAATAATATACTATCTAAACGTGATGCTATATTTGCAGGTAAACAAGCTATAGATGCATAAACGACTCCAAACCTATTTTTTCCACTGTGGCTCCCTAACGGATTGCCAACTTCGATTTCATCGAAGTAAATAAATAATGGTAATAAATAATATAATAAATTTTTTAAATTTTCTTTCCAAAATTTTGCTTGTATAACATTGGAAACAATAGTAGTTATTTCTGATAGCAGAGAAATATTATTCAAAATATTTTTTACCAAGCCTGGAACTTCTAAAAATTTTGTCAAAGAATAAATTAGCGATACGCGAACACCTGAAACTATTTTTCGTACAAAAATAGGATCTTTTCCTTCAATCTCTTCCACGAAATTTTTTTGAATTTCAAATTCTTCAGGTTCTTGGAAGCCTAAATCTTTCAATAAACTAAACCGATTTTTTTCTGTCGTAAAATTGTCGAAAATATTACCATGGTCTCTAAAACAGTTATGAATTTGTAGTGCTATTGTTTGTTTAGATTCAGTGCTTTCGATTATTTTTAAAACGTCTATTTCTATAGATTTACAGTAAATATCTACAATAAAATTACGTTCGAAATCCACGAAAATGTCAACTACCTTTCTTGGAAAGTTTGGCTCGCCATACAAAAATAGTATAAAATTCAAAATTTGATAAAATAAGTTCATGTAATCCATCGTGCCCTGATAAAAGTGTTCTAGTCGTAAAACGCTGCACAGATTTACTTGAACTTTGTAGGAACTATTTGTAGGAACTATTTAACCCTGTTCACTTTTGCAATCTTGGTACGGCAGCTATGCTGTTAATTTATCTATTTTCTTAATAAAGTTGGTAATGGCAGATACTTGTTTGGAGGGAGGAAATGCACAAGACACGTGTTGTCGAATTCCGTAAACGTGCTCTTGTAAGTAATTCCAAATAGGAGAGGAAATTTGTGACCACTTGTGCAACGCAACGCAGACTTTGAAGCATACATCAACTGCTTTCAAATGCTCTTTAAAAGCATAGTGCTCGCCATTGAAAACTATGAACGCATTAGATATTT
>NC_046665.1:717378-748243 GCF_010883055.1 Belonocnema kinseyi | reverse complement strand
TAAACTTAAAACAATTTTTACTAGTAGTCAAAATTGTAAAATAGGCCATAAAAACAGATTTCCAAGTTTCTATGTTTTGTGTGTTAAGTTTAGTTTGTCTTAGAATAGAGTTTCATATACAGTAGTGGGTTTTGTATAATAAAGTCCGGTAAAACTATGTCTCACATCAAAATAGTATCGTACAACATGTATTGAATCAGTTTAATAGAGTATGCAGTAAGTTTTTGAGCGAGATACAACATAGGTTTTGATTGAAATTCAACATATTGTCATGAATAGTTCATTGCAGCACCTTGCAATACAGTGAATACGGTTTTAACCATTTTTTTCCACTAAAACAACAGGTCCAGAAAAATTTGAAAAGAAGGATTTTTCTTGTGAGTAAATTTATGCTTCCCCTGTCTTAGATTTTTGATTTTCATTTTCCTTGGAAAAGTAGAGCTTTGATTGTCAACAAAATTTGATAGAAAATGAAAAAATTTTTTTAAAAATGAGATAAATCACTGAGTGTGAAATTATGAAAGACCTTTTTCAAAAATCCAAAACAGAGGAAGCGTAGCAAATTTACACATCAGGAAAAAATGCTTTGCTCCAAATTAAATTTGATTCAACCATTTCCTTGAAATCATGCGCAGAGTATGGAATAAAAGATTGATTTTTTGTTTTGAATGACTGTGAGTGAAAGTTTGGTGACCTTAAGTGAAAATCCTGATAGCGAAAGCGTATAGTGCACTTCAGTTTGAGCCATTGTTGATGAAAAAAAAAAACGCGATCGTTCAAAAATAGCTTGTGCAGCATAATAGCAAAAGTGGTTGAGGTTATCTGTATGATTGACACACCTTTTAAGAAAAGAGATTTTATTTCTACACTTAGCACAATGGTGTATTTGTTAAAGAATTCTTCCATCGTCCCTTGTTTTCCAAATCACTCGAGATTAACTCGTTGTATGTAAAATCATAACTAATTTTCAACGCAAACTGTCGCAAATACAACGCCAAACTACGAAACCGCGTGTTTTTCCGATGACTTTAAGTGCTAACTGCTGTACCGACTAGCAAGAGCAGCTGCAGCGCCGCGGTGGAGTATCGCTCACTCCCGCAGGAGTAGCTGCTACTCTTTTTGAAAGTATAGAGCCTGATAGCCTGCGTCAGCGTGTTTTCTACTCTTCAAGAGTAGAAACTACACCTATCGTCTCTCAGTGTAGGTATACGCAATGTGAATGATTATGGAGGTAAAACTTAATCAGAAGTTCACCCTTATCCTCTAACATTTTGATAAAAATATCATTATAATTGAAAGTAGTAGAAAAATTGTTCTTTCGGTTTTTAGATGTTCAGGCGGCAGTTCTAAGTCAGATTAACGTTACGCATTGGCAAACAAACTTGACGAAAAATATAAATCAAATTATTTTTGAAGTTTTTTCAAAACTTTTAAATATATTTCTAATAATACCTAGTCGTTTCGTAAAATTTTTGTAAAATTCTGAAAAAATTACCTCAAAATATTCCAGATTTTTAAACAATATTCGGAATCTTTTAAAATGTTTTGAAATATTTTTAGCACTTAAAAATCCCGAATAATAAAATACCCGATCCTGTAAACTTCCTGAAACTATAAATGGCCGAGATCTCAAAATCCCGAATTCAAAAATGCCAGAATAATAAAATTATGCAGTTTACAATATTATGCAATTTGCAAATTCCCGAATAATAAAATTCCAGAACGAATGCTCTCCAATTATAAAACATACACACTAGAAAATTACCGAATTGTAGCAATTAAGAAAATAAATTTTTAATAAATATTATCTATTTAGTTAAAATATAATAATCAAATTTTTTTATCGTAGAAACTTTGTTAAATGTTTAATTTCTTTAAATTATTGCTTGAATTTAAAGTAACAATAATTGTACAACAATTTTATACAAAAATAAATTTAAAAACAAGTGCGCTTAAACAAAACAAACTTATCAGGATTCAATTCAGCACTGATTTAGCAGAAACTAATTTTTTTTTAAATTAATTTTATTTTTGCGAACGTTTTTGTAATTAAAAAAAAAAATACAATGCACATTTTCAAAATAAAATTTTTATCCAAAAATATATGTTTTCCATTATTTTTATTTTAAATTCAAAAAATAAATTTCTAAACTTTAAACATCAAAACAGATTTTTCTTTGATATACATATTTTATTATCTTATTTAAAAAAATATTTGTTAACAAAATTTTTTTTATTTGTTGAAATTAGGCAGTTGTCTAGTCCGGATATTTTATAATTCGGAAATTTTCTGTCGGGAATTCTCAAATTCGGTAATATTATAAATTTTCGAGAATTTTCCAATTCACGACTTATATTTCGACAATGTTATTATTTCGGGAATTTTCACAGTGACGGGAATTTTTTTCATTTTGCGTAGAAGCGACTGAATAATTCAAAAAAATAAAATTCCCGACACTGTAAAATTCTTGAATTTCCAAATAATCAAATTCCGAAAATAGTACAAGTGCCAAAATGTGAAACTCTCGAATTGAAAAATTCACGAATAATAAAATTCCCGCTGGTAAGAGAGCTGCAGGTGAGAAGGAGTTTGGAATGCGCGAGTAAAGTAATGGGACAAGTATGGGGTACAGCAAAAAGAAAGTTCAAGAAAGACTAGAAGATGAGAGTGTAGATGTTTGATGTGTTAGTATGGTCAGTGTTAAGCTATGGTGTGGAAATCTGAGGATTAAAAGAACACAAGAGAATTGAAAGTTTGCATGAGAGATTTTTGAGATGGGTTTTGCGAGTGAGTTGAAGTTGCCTGGGTTATATGCTGAGGGAAGAAATAGGACGAGAAAAAATGGTGGTGAGGCAAGTAATCCGGGGTCTGGGTCCGATCCCTTATGCAATAAAATTCTACCGACTGAAAACACTTTATTCTTATGAATTTTGAGCCCGTGAATCCAATCCACAACTAGATTTCTCGGAAAATGCGTACATCATTGTTTAAAATGCAATTGCTTAAACAAAGTATAAATAATTAATTTTTCGATCTGAATAATTTTTTTTTTTAGAAAATATGACCCATTTTAAGAAGGAAAGGTTTCTTGTGATTTTTTCCTAAAATGCATATTTTAAAAGTTATAAATTTTTAAAGGTCGAAAAAATGACGTTTTTCTCTAACTTTGGTCGTTAATAATTTGTTATCTATTCAATATTTTTCTAGACTGAAAAAACCTACTGATTCCTTAAACCTTACTCTACACGTTGATATGATTGGATATTTTTTAAAACTTTTTACCGCTGCAAAAAAAACTATTGCGATTATTCCGTGACCTTCTATAAGGAATCTTAACGTAGAATCCGAATTTCAACTATTTAAAAGTTTATTTTGCTGTTTTTTTGAGTTTTTTAAAAAAGGAATCGAATGGGGACCCAATGGAATCTTTACGGGTACTTTGTAGATGCTCCATTCGGTTATTTAAATCAATATTATCATTATTAATTAATTATGCATAATCATCAATTTAATCAGTTTAATAAAAGTCACTAAAAAATTTTCGATACAAATAAATCTATCGATGACCGATGTGCGTAAGCGATGCGCTTAACCGATGCGCATACGATATGAAGCATCGAAAATGCTTTATTGTCAATTGCAAAAACTGCGTCTTCCCGAGACTTACGCGAATATCCAATCGTATCAACGTGTAGAGTAATGTTTAAGGAATAAGTAGGTTTATTTATAACTTGAAATATGCATTTTAGGAAAAAATCACAAGAGACCTTTTCTTCTTAAAATGAGTCATATTTTCTAAAAAAAATTTATTCAGACCAAAAAACTTATTATTTATACTTTGTTCAAACAATGATGTACGCATTTTTCGAAAAATCTAGTTGTGGATTCGGATTCAGTGGCTCAAAATGCATAAGAATAAAGTATTTTCAGTCGGTAGAATTTTATTGCATACGGGATCCGACCCAGACCCCGGACTCAAGAGAAAAGAGCCTGGAACTTCGAAGAGAAACTAAGAAGGCGAGAGGGCAGCAAAATTACACAAGGGTGTGCCCACGAGGTCATGGATAGTATAAGGCTTGTTTGTAATAATACTTGTAATGGTTATGTAAAGACTCTCAAACCAGTAAAAGGGAGAGAGTATAAACAAATAAAGAAGATTGTTGAATTATAAAATATGATAACTAGAAAATTCTTGAATTTTTATAAATTTTTTTTTTAATGTTTAAAGCTTACAAAAATTATTATTTGAATTAAAAAAAAAACAATAAATAAAAAATATG
The DNA here is from genome assembly GCF_010883055.1 of Belonocnema kinseyi. Taxonomy (NCBI): domain Eukaryota; kingdom Metazoa; phylum Arthropoda; class Insecta; order Hymenoptera; family Cynipidae; genus Belonocnema; species Belonocnema kinseyi. Next base: position 743,962 of record NC_046665.1, on the reverse strand, counting down.
TATATTTCTGCGTAAAAAACTTTGCTTGATAATGTGCATAGTACTTGTTTTAGATACAAAAAGTTTTCGAAAATCGAATTTTTAATGAAAACAAATAAATAAAATAAATTTTGATTGAATCGGTGCTGAATTGAATCCTGCAAAGTTTGTTTAAAATGTTATTATGTAGGTTCGAAGAAAATTTAGGGAGAAAATTTTTTTCTTTTAAACCGCACGTGTTTTTTCATTTATCTTTTAATACAATTATGATACAATTATTTTTCTTTTGAAGTCAAACAATAATTTAATGAAATTATTTGTTAAACATATTTAATTGTTGTATTTTTAATAATGAAATGATGTTTTTTGAAAATTCATACGTTCATGTTTAAATTCGGGGATTCTTTAATTTGGACATTTTCTGCCTAGTCCAGGCATTACTTTTGAAAAAAGAGTGAAATTCCCCAAAAAAATCGGGTTCACAATTCTTTTCTTTTGTGATACAAATAATCCGTTATCTTTAATAGGTTTCGATTTATGGTACATTGAAAAGATCCCACTTTTTCAATTTTCAGCGAAAAATCGCTAAGTTTAAGAAACCACTGTGTACCTTTTTATCTAATTACTTGACGGAAAAGTGTTCCACAGATGAGTGAAAGTAGACTCAATTTTCTGTGATTCCAAAAAAAGAGCAATGATCTAGCTTTAATAGGTCATAAGTTATGACCCCTCAAAGTTGACCATTTTTGCTTGTTTTGAGGGGTAAAAAAGCGGAGTTTAATTTTTTTCAAAATAAATCCTGTCAGGTTTAGTTTGCGTTCATGATGCTAGAGGATGAAATAGAGTATACAAAAATCTGCATACATTTAAAAAAAGTCTTATAACCCTATTAGTTTGGGAATTGTGAGGTTTCAAAAATTCAATTTTTTTTTTGCATTTTTGACCAAAAACGGAAAATTTTGTTTTTTGAAAATACCCCGTTTCCTGCAAGTCCCACGACAGCAATCCTATAAAACAAATAAAAGAAGAGTCAATTTAGCGTGAGTTAAAAAAAAGTGACCTAGCCCTAATAGGTCACGAGATATATCCTTGGAAAGTGCACTCTTCCTCCATTGAGGCACCTGAGCGTACCGTAAAATAGAACTTCGGCCATATTTCGACTTTTTTGTCCCAAGTATGCGTGTACAATTAATTGTTAATGCATAATACGTTTTTTATCCTTGATAAATAATTGCTTATACCAGTATCTTGTATTAACCATTTTTGAGTACTTTTTTTAGTACTTTTGTGGCAAAAAAGTAATTGTAATTGATTGGAAATGTGGAATATGTTCTTTTCATTGATAAAAAAATAGTTAAAAAAATATATTTTTTAACAATATTTTCTAATACTTTCTCTGCATTTAATTCCTTACTCACCGCCAGTACACTTGTAATTCGCAATGATATCTGTAAATCGTAAATCATATGCACATTTTCAATCAATTACGATCACTTTTTTGCCACAAAACTACTAAAAAAGTACTTACAAATGGTTAAGACAAGATATTGTTATAAACAATCATTACTAAAAATTTTTTGTTTGTTAATAAAAAATAAAGATCACATTTTCAATCAATTATAATCACTTTTTTGCCATAAAAGTGCTAAAAAAGTACTCAAAAGTGGTGAAGACAAGGTATTGTTATAAACAATTGTTTGTTTATCAATGACAAAATACGTATTATGCATTAACAATGAATTGTACATACGTACTTGGGAAAAAGATGTCGAAATATGGCCCCCTTTATTTTGCGCACGTCACATATTGTTATAGTCCTAAATATAAGTAATTAGTTCGCGTGATCTTGAATTTGAATTCGGGTTTCCATTTGTCGCGTCTAAAATTTATGATCCACATTGACAGTCTTTCTCTTCGTCCCAGTGGAAAACGGTAAAGTGTAAATCCATCCTCTCTTCTATTTTTACAAAATGGAGAACTGCAGCAGACCATTTTTCTTATATTCTAAAGTTAATTTTAATTAAACTATACGACATGCTTATCGCACTGTTTTCTGCGAACTGTCCAGGAACCAAAATGGCGATTGCATATGCATAAGCTTATGGTTGAGAATTTTCTGGTTCATGTTACCAGGAATTCGGTTAGATGTAGCTCGAAGTTCTGGTAAGGTTCGCCAGAAATGTTTACTTGAAAGCTTTTTGGTAGCTTAAGAATACAGCGTTCTGGTCAACGTAACCAGATATTCTCGTAAACTTAACCAGATGTTCTAGTAAGCTCAACTAAATATTCTGGTAGACATCGATTTTCGACTATTGAATTTCGATACTCTTCTACCTTTATGGATTCTTCCTAACCCCCTTGCATGGACCACATGTTACATTTTCACAAAGAAAATAATCTAACAAAAGTTTCCGAAATCAAAGTGCAGCTACTATGTTCCGCTTCGCTAATATTTCGTCTCTTTATAATCTATATGTGGATATACGTATGTATTAATAAATAGCGGTAGATACAACACCTGAAGCCAAAGTAGCGTATTGGTGATGCGTTTTGTTTCTGAAACTATTCGTTAAGACAATTTTGTTTGTGATTTTACATAATATGCATGTTAGATCACTTCGCCAATACAAAAATTCTCGAACATTCACTTTGTTTCTTTATTGTCTACAATATTAATATTTTCGAGATTTTTTTCAAACACACCCAAAAGCTATGTGTTTACCCAAATAAAAATATTTCGTCTTGAGTTCGACTTAGCTCATCTCCAATCCGTCTCCAAGATGACTATGTCTTGCTGGCGGCCAATGGCGAGACATAGTAGTCGAAAACGTAATTCTGGAGCTTATGACCAAGATTTACGAATGGGTTTTAAGACGATTCAGGGTGAACTTGTCCTAAGACGAGACGTTTTATTGTAAATCTTGAGACTAGTCGAGGTGGACTTGTCTTAAGACGAAAAGTTTAAGTCTTGATGAGTAAACAGATTTTTTTCTAAAGAAAGTTATATTACCAATTCAGGGTTTTAATATTTTCCAGGGTCAAAATTACAAAAATTTTCGTTTTTGAATTTTTTTGTCCATTTTACGCGGACCGTTGCAAACTGTGGACCCCACCGACAGGGCCTGCGATTTGCAGGAATCAGGTAGCTGGGCTCGGGCCAAACAGTTGACATCTGCTAAGGATTGAAATCTTACGACTGATAGAACTTATAATTTTGTAATAAATAATTTGCTCATTCAAAATTCGGAACCTGCTAGTTTCAAAAACTATAGGAATAAAACTGTGATTTTCTACAAGTATCTAGTAAACTTTTGGCGATAGGAGAAAATGGACAACATTTTTAGATTTGCCATCCAAAGAACATAATTATTGCAGTAAAACAAAATTATTAATGTGTAAGAAATAAATACCATGGAGATAAATAATAAAAACATTCTGTAAAATTTAAAGTGTATTAGTGATAACCCTCGGAGGTTTTGAGAGCCTTTTGTTGTCGGTGTCCTTGAATTCGACTTGAAGACAGCAAATTTCTTCTTAAGACCAAAAATAAAACCTTCTCCTGGGCTTAATACGTTCTCAAGGTATCGCATCGTACTTGCTCTCTCGGCGACCTTTTTCTATTGTTCAGCGCTGGTCTCGATCTCGAAGCGCCGTGGCTCTCAACCGACGCCTTCTGCACTATGTTACAGTTTTGAAATGTTTGGGCAACTACAATGCAAAATAACGTACGTTACTTAAAGAAATTTGTATACTATTTATACCAAATATATTTCTACTAAGTTAAATATTTATGGAGCCTAATTGTCAACGAAACACGTGGGTTTCTATTCATCTATTTCGTTCAAAATTGGTCATTTTTGGTAAAAAAATTATTTCATGCACGAACAAAATTTAATCTTGTTCAATTTTTGGCTTAAAAAAATGAATTTTCACTTTAAAAAAAGTAATTTTCAACCAAATAAATGAATTTTCACACAAAAAAATCCTTTTTTACCAAAAAAGACAAATTTTCAACAAAATAGATTAAGTTTAAATTAAAAGAGATAAATATACAGCAAAAAATAAAATAGTTTCATTTTCTGATAAAGAAATCAGTCTAAAGAAATAAAATAAATGTTCTATTTTTTGCTGTATATTTATCTCTTATAATTTGAAATTAATCTATTTCTTTCAAAATGTGTCTTTTTTTGGTAAAAAATTAATATAGGTATGCACGAACAAAATTTAATTTTTTTCCATTTTTGGCTTAAAAAATTGATTTTCACTTTTAAAAAAGTAATTTTCAACGAAATAAATGAATTTTTTGACCAAAAAATACAAATTTTGAACAAAATAAATGAGTTTTAAATTAAAAGAAATAAATATAAAACCCCGCATATTTCGTTGAAAATTAGACTCCATACATTATTAATTTAGTATAAATATTATAAAAATCACTTTGTAACGTACGTTACAGTGCATTGCAGTTGCCCAAACATTTTAACACGGCAATACGCTTTCGACTCGACCTCTATGGTCGGACGCAACAGAGTTTATACACTATTCCATTTAAATGTACTTACCTCTGTAACATAATGCAGAAAGCGCCGGGTAACATAATGCAGAAAGCGCCGGTTGAGAGCCACAGCGCTTCGAGATACATATACGAGTGATAATTTCTAAATATCAAACAGCAAACGGGTTTACAACAGGAGTGTTCTAGAATCTACTACGAACCTCCCTATATATTTGAGCATATCCCGTACACCTTGTTCTCCCTAATCAATTTTGGAAATTTCTTCCTTCTATGGTCTATTTCTATTGTAAGAAAACTTGATAAGTAAAATAAATGGCCGCGTATGTGTGAGTCGAAAGTTAAGAAAACAGAATTTTCATATTATTACAGTTAAAACTTTTAAATCTGTCTAAGTAAGATCTAGAAAAGTTTTAAAACATTTAAAAAATTATTGTTTTACAGGATTTAACTGAATGCTAGGAAAAATTGGAGTTTATTAAAAATATATCTAAAACTTTTACAAGTTTGGAAGAAATTAAAAAATATTTAATAAAGTTTCGAAAATATTTTCAAGTTTAAAAATATTTCGAATCTCTCCAAAATTCTAAAATCCATAAATATCTTAAAAATTATAGTAATCATTTGTAATACCTTCAAAAAATGTTGTTACATGAAAAAATGCCTTAAAATTTCCCAAAATCTTTTGTTTGCCAATTTTTTCAATATTTTGAAATCTTTTTTTTATTTTCTCTTAAATTTCATTTTTTATAATACAAACTCGTTCTAAAATTTCCCATGAATCTTAGGAACAGTTTTCGTTTCCCTAAAACCTTTAAAAATTCTTAAAAAGTTTTTAAATTTTTTTCGAAATCTTCAAAAACCTATATGTGACCGTCGCGAAGAAAGGGACCTTACGCGCCAAAGCTGAATTTTACAGTAGGGGCGATCGTAGCCGAGTCCGCAAGCAGGAATTTGAGGAGTGGGGGTTGCGTCAACGAAAAGCATCACCACCACTTACCACTACATTTTTAGGCGCGAGCCAGTGGAGCTCACGGACACAGCGCATAACAGCTGAAATGGTAAGTAGTGGGGCTGGATTTGGTAAGCCTCTAGTTCGGTCTCCGACTACGATTATCATGCCTATGTTTGCAGCTTAATAACAAAAAAAGTAATCAACTTAAAAAATTTCTGATTTTTGCAAATGAAAGAGCAATTTAACAACTAATTGATTAGTGTAAAAACATAAAAATCGATTTTTGTCGCGTAAGGCCCTTTCTTCGCGGACGGTCACATATTTTGTCAAAAAATTATTGAAAGGTTTTCAAATTTCTTATTATTTGTTAAGGGTAAAAGCTACCACGGGGTTCGCAACCAGGCCCTTGGCCCTGCCGTTGGAGGGCCTATTATTTCATCCGAGTCGAGCCCTGGCGGTGCAGTCTTCAACAAGACTCAAGATTTTTCACTGCAAACCCTCGGTAGTACCCAGCATCGCAATACATTAAAAAGAGAAAGACACTAGAAGAAGGAAAAGGAAGTAAATACATTACAGGACTACATTTCATGGGGCCCCCGTCTGTATTTATGCTAAACATTTTAAATTATTTTACTGTTTCTTTTTTTGGTTTAAAGGTAAATTATTTCATTTTATTTCGAGAAGTCATCTTTCTTTTTTTATTGAAAATTTAACAGTTTGATGGAATATTCATCACTTGAAGTTGAATATCGAACTATTAATTTTGCGGTTAAAAACGCATTTCATTGTTTAAAATTTAACTATTTGGTTGAAACTGAAACAATTTTTGATTAGAAATATATTTTTTGTTTTGTTTTAACTTACTTTTTCTATTGATAGCTTAACTATTATTACCAAAAAAATAATTTTTTTTTTTTGGTTCCGAAGTTAAAGATTCATTTTTAATTGTAAATAATTTTTTTTTAAATGCATATTAAAAAAATATGTCAACAAAAACTGGCGATGATTTTGAAAACCTTACTAAGATATTCATATTCAGGGGAATTTTTCTGACCTTTTGAATCAAATTGATCTCGGTGACCTATTAGAGCATACGGAAGTATTAGTGGCGACTGGTTGAAAGCGGCCACTAGACTAACAGAGTCTGGACCAATCACTTAGCTCCATTTCAAACATTCGGTTCTGTTATTGGCCGCTGTCTGAAGATCTATAGAATTAGCTTACTTTACATTTTTAAGAATGGTTTTCTAATGCTCAAAATAATAAAGTACTTTTTAGAATATTTTTATTATATTTATATATATATTTTTAAAAAAAATTTTTTATACTATTTTTTTATTTTTCCATAATATTTAGTCCTGCACTGTATTTATTCTTTTTTTCCTAGTATCTTTATCTTCCTAATGTATCGCGATGATGGTTACTTGAGAGGGTTGACAGTGCAAACCTTACGTCTGGTTGAAGAAAATTGTACCGCCAGCACTGGACTCGGACGAAACAATGCCCCCCCCCACGACAGGGTCAATGGGCTGGATGTGAACCCCGTAATAGTTTTAACCCTTTTTTAATTTTATCAAAAACTTAAAACCTTTCAGGTAAATATCTTTTAAAATAATTCGAATTCTTCTTATTTTTTTTTAAATTTGCATATTAAAAATAATTCCCTTGCAATCTTTAGAATTCTTTTCGATAATGTTAGAAATCTTTTTAAATGATTGGAAATATCTCTTTAAATTAATTGTTTTTAAATACATCTTTTCACATTTTTCCAGGCATCTCAAGAACAAATTTTACTCTCCTAAAACCTTTCAAAATTCCTAATGCATTTCTAAAATTAGTTGTAAATCTTCAAAAATCTTTATTTTGTCAAGAATTAGTTGTAATATTTTTTAATCTTTTAAAAAAACTTAAAACCTTCTAATCTTTTAAAATGATTCAAATTCTTTTTTTCTTTATTTGCGTAATCAAGATAATTAAATAAATGTTTAAATAAATGTTTAGAAATATTTTTAAATAATCTCTTTAAATTCATTTTTAAAAATGAAAAATCGTTTCAAATTTTCCCATGAATCTTAAGAACCAATTTTACTGTCTTAAAACCTTTCAAAATTCTTAATACGTTTATAAAATTTTCTCTAAGTGTTCAAAATTTACACTTTGTGAAAAAATTGTTGAATTCTTTTCATTTTTTTTTTTTAATGCAAGCAAATAAAATAATTGCCTTTAAATCTTGATAATGCATTTCGACGATGTTAGAAATATTTTTAAATGATTTAAGATAATCTCTTTAAAGTATTTTTTTAAACAAAAAATCGTTTCAAATTTTCCAATGAATCTTAAGAACAAATTTTATTTTCTTAAAACCTTTCAAAATTCTTAATACGTTCCTCAAATTTGGTCTATATCTTCAAAAATTTACATTTTCTCAACAAATTGTTAGAGTTTTTACCAATTTTTTTTATACTTTTAAAAACTTAAAAACATCCAGGTAAATATCTTTCAAAATTATTAGAATTTTTTTATTTTTCTTTAAATTTGCATAATATAATGAACTACCTTGCAAACTTCAGAATTCTTTTCGAGAATGTTAGAAATCTTTTTTAATATTTTGAATTATTTTTAAATAATCTATTTCAACTTATTATTTTTTTAATAAAAAAAAATCGTGTTAAATTTTCCCATGAATCTTAAGAACAAATTCATTACCTTAAAATCTTCAGAATTCTTTTTGACAATGTTAGAAATTATTTTTAATGTTTTGAAATATTCTTAATAATTTTCTATAAACCAATTTCTTGAAATGAATAATCGTTTCAATTTTCGTTATAAATCTTAAGGACAAATTTTTATTCTCAAAACCTCTCAGAAATCATGAAACGTTTTAAATTTTGTTTCCTAACTCTGCAGCAGTCTGTATTTTGTAATATTTTGAAAATATTTAATTGTTTTTCAATCTTTAAAAAATTTAGAACCTTTTATGTAAATATTTGTTTAAATGTTTCTTATTTTTCTCACGACTTATTTAATTCAAAAATATAATTTTAAGGCTATGTTAGAAGTAGGTCACGTGACCAGATTCCTACCTTACCAACACTTTTTTATTTTTTAACATATATTCACACGGAGCGCCACATCGAGTTGAAAATTTGGATAATAAATAAGAAGCACGAAGAATTGTGGATCTGCTCGTAAATTTAATTAATTATCAAAAAACAAAAAGAAAATTATTTAAAACAAAAAAAAAACTTTTTCCATAATTATAAAAATTTAGGAACAGACCTACCTTTTTTACTGCTTCTTATTTCTTCTTTATTCATAATGTGTCCACTAAGGGTGTAACGTAAGGTTACACACGCACTCGCTTACTAGGCACCTTTCACCTCGCCTAGCAAGCCTGTATGCCCACCATACCCCCACCTCTCTCGTACCGACTGCCAACTTTGGGCGACCCATTAAAACTAAATCCACAATGCCGGATCGGCATCCCCCCACCAAGGGTTGTCAATGATCAGGTGCTCCTGACGTTGCCAACCCGAGTTGCAGAAACGACAATTAATAGATGCTCCTATAATTGCCCTATCGCGCGTTCTGAACGTCGCCTCGAGGGTGTACGGTCTTCGTAATCGATAGGTGCTCCTATGATTACCAAAATCTAAAATAAATTCTAACTAATAGGCGCTCCTATAGTTATCATTTGCCACGAGAAACCGATGTTTTCCAACTGAGAGAGATAGAAAGTGCATAGTTTTCATCATCCATAGGCGCTCCTATGATTATGAAAACTTGGAACAAATGTTAACTGATAGGTGCTCCTATAGTTAATATTTCTCACCACTCTCACAAACCTTATTTTCGGACATCCCTGCTAAACCAGCGAAGTGCTAAAAGGACATGGAGGCCGATCTGTATCCGACAGGCGCTCCTGTGAATACCGATCCAGCCGACATAAATAATAATCGATAGGTGCTCCTATGATTATTATTCATCCACGAACCGAGAAGTTGCACTTCCGACCTACGCACCTTTTCGCGGAGGTGTCAACCTCTGTTTCCGCCTTACCGAACCTCCCGTAGAGAGGGAGACGCTTGCCCCGATTAGAGTCGTTCCGTCAAACCTCACGCTTCCCGAATGTTCCTCTCTACCTCCATCGACCTTAAGATTTCGTTTGACATGCACACGAAATAAACGGGTGGGAAAAACAGATCGTTACATGTTTTTTACAATCTTATCCTTACTATTTACAATTATTTACAACTATTTACAGAGACTCTTATATCTATATCCTTATTTATAGTTTTTACTGCAGCGCATTTTGAGACGTGTTAGCGAACGAATGAGCGATCGAAAGCGACAGAGCAAGCGAGAGAGAGAGAGAGCGAGAACGCAACTGAATTTTAAACTACTTACGCTATTAAATGACAATTACTTGTAATTCTTAACGCTTCTATTCTAATTGACTTTCGTTTCAGTTTCTTTTTTCTTTCACTTTTCTTATATATCTGTTTTTCCAGTTTATTACTTGCATTCTTTCATTCTTTCTCGTTCGCTCTTCTAACCCCCTCCGACCCCCTTCACCCACTCTTCCCCCAATCCATCGTCCCCTAGCATCTTTACCACATTCTCTTGCCAGCTTCCTTTATCTTCCATTCCTCTCCTACATCCTTTCCATACATGCTCCCATATTTCCTCCTCCCATTCACATATTCTGCACTTTCTCTTCTCCTCTTTTTTCCAATACATCCCCTCCCTTACCTTGTTTCATAATCTGAATATTGTTATTCTGTTCCACTTTCTCTCTCCCCATCCTTTTTCTAAATACTTTGGTACTGCTTCCTTGTTTATCATCTTATATCATTTATTATATTTTGATTTCTTAATCATCCCCCATGTTTCTATTCATTGTCTTTCTCTCTCACTTTTTTCCAATTCTTCATAGTTTACTCCAGTCCCGTCTTCTATATCTATAGCATTGAAGAACTTCCTCCTTTCTTCTTTCCATCTCGTTAATTCTATCGCCCTCCCTCTCCTCTCCTCTACCCCCATCAAACACTTTCTCGCTAACTCCATAACCTAATACTGGCCATGTCATTGTATCAAATAACCACATCCTCTTTCTCCAATTTTTTAATTTTCTTTTTCCTATTTCCCATATCTGTTTCATTACCCCTGCTGCTTTCTTTATCCTTTCTCTAATATGAGCTCTATGCTCTCCATTTGTTTGCAAGGTATATCCTAAATATTTAAACTCTTTTACTTCTAACTTTATTCTTTTTGTAAACCTCATTATCTTTGTCTTTTCTACATTTAATTTCAACCTTTTTCTATCCAATTATTTCTCTAACCCTGTAATTAAACCCGCCTTTCCTTCTTCACCGTCTGCCATCAAAATTTTATCGTCTGCGTATGCCAGTTTATATATCTTTTCCTTCCCTATCCTAATTGCTCTCCAACCTTTTCTCCTAATTTCTTCTTCCATTTCTGACAATCTGGGCTATAAATTATTGTGTGTATAATGCAGCGAGAGCTTTGGCCTATGCGAACCGTAAAACAAAACCAACGGTTAATCATAAGACCAAAAGACGAATGACCCATCTCGACTCTTCCAAGACCCTCCACTTACTGTCGAAAACCCACCCAAACCAGAGGAGGTCGAAGTATTTTGGAGAGAAGTCTATGAAGTGCAGCATAGACTGGAAGAAGACTCAGAAAATATAAATAGCTTCAAGGAGTTATGTGTTGCCCTCATAACACCTGATAAAGAATGCCCACCCATCACTACCGAGGAGGTGAAAAAGTATTAAGAGGGATGAAGAACTATTCCGCACCGGGACCAGATTGCATCAAAATCTTCTGGTGGAAGAAGTTTTCTTCAAACCATCAGCATTTGGCCCGTTTCTTCACCTTATATTTAAAGTCGGAAGAGCCGATTCCAGAGTGGTTGCTGAAAGGGCGCACAATACTCCTGCCGAAAATAGGCAACTTAGCTGACCCGAAGAATAACAGGCCAATCACTTGTCTGAACGGGATGTCGGGAGAACCTGCTCATCGATAGATGTGTCTGCAAAGATGCAGCATTCTACCAGCGTGACCTATCGATGGCCTGGATTGATTATCGGAAAGCTTTCGATTCGACCTCCCATAGACTTATCATCTGTCTTTTGGAAATCTTAAAGGTTCATCCGCAAATTATTAGGTGCATAGAGAGATTGATGCCGCTTTGGAAAACCAGATTTACTATCTCATCTGGAAAAAATCGTGTGACACCTAAGAAGGTCACCTTTCAGAGAGGTGTCTTTCAGGGCGACACCATGAGCCCACTCATTTTTTCCTTACATTATTGCCACTATCTCTAGCACTTTGCCATTCCGACGAGTACTTGTGCGGCAAATCTGCAGATCGAAAGTACAAGGTCACTTATGTATTTTACGTGGACGATCTTAAGATCTATGCTAAAAACAAAGAGCAACTACATCTAGCTCTAGGGATTGTCCAACGATATACTAAGGAAATTGAAATGGAATTTGGATTAGACACATGCGCCAAGGTTTATTTGAAGCAAGGAAAACTTAATGGCATCCCTAAAGATCCTGAGCTCGTTGATTGAAACGCTATACGACACCTTGGCGCTGGAGAGACTTATACATACCTGGGCGTGCCACAGAGCCGCATTCACGATGTGATATCTATAAAGGATACTCGCCGAAGCAGATACAAACGTCTCATCCGGCAAATTTGGTCTTTCGAACTGTCGGCGAGGAACAAAGTATCTGCAAAGAACATGTTTGCCGTACCGGCACTACTCTATTCATTTGGAGTAGTTCCATGGACGAAGAACGAGCTCAGATCTCACGCCGTCAAGGGGGTCGCGGAATATTGAGCTGTGAATGTCTTCACAACAGGATTATTCTGAGTACAGCACATAGAGTTACAAATGGAAGAGACCCTTTTCTTAAAATGGTCAGGAATCACGAAGAAGTGGACAAAGGAGCGTTTCTGTACAAAGCAGCGGAGGAGGCTGCTAAAACACTCGGACTTAACTTCAGTATTAGGGTTGAGCAGAATGTATCAAATCTTATCTATCTCGAGTACTCACTCGTGAAAGCCCGGATTAAAAAAGCACAAATGTCTTGTGAGCTAACGTTTGCTTTCCTTTAATCGACCGGATTGAAGTCTGGAGCGATCCAAGGACTGCAGCATTCTGCATTTTTCCCGCAAGTGTTTTAGCATATTGTTGACACGCAGGGATGCTTTTTAAACCATTAGCAAGTGAAAGCTTGGCACCTCCATGAGCGCTGATGATAAGGGCGATTAGTTTAACAGAATATTCCGTGTACAATCGTTGCAACTCCCTAACAAGGTCTCGATACCTCTCTTTCTTTTCATTCTACTTGGCTATGATGTTTTTGTCAGCTGGTGCCAAAAATTCGATAACGAACATGGTTCGCTTCTCGAAGTCAAGAAGAATCATGTCGGGCCTCGAGTGAGCAACAGAAACCATCGTCGAGAATATAAAGTTCCAGTATATGTGGCACTTTCCATTCTCGAAAATTGACTCGATTTCCATTGGCTGATCCTTCACATTTCTGTGGAAGATACCGTGCATCCTCTTATCGAGGAGCTGTTCACGAAAGTTTTTCTCTTGTGGTTTCTTAATCCGGGCTTTCAGGAGTGAATACTCGAGATACATAAGATCTGATGCATTTTGCTCACTCCTAATACTGAAGTTAAGTCCGAGTGTTTCAGCAGCCTCCTCCGCTGCTTTGTACAGAATCGCTCCGTTTCCCAGTTCTTCGTAATTCCTGACCATTTTAAGAAGTGGGTGAAGAAATTCAAGACTCAATATTCCGCGAACACCTTGACGGCGTGAGATGTACAGTCGCGGAACGGAAGACTTAAGATGCATGCTTTTGTTCATGTGCATAACCTTTCTTTTCCCGATATTAAGGGATCTAAACTCGTTCTTCGTCCATGGAACTACTCCAAATGAATAAAGTACTACCGGGACAGCAAGCATGCTCGTTGCAGATACTTTGTTCCTCGCCAACAATTCGGAAGACAAATCTGCCAGATGGGACGTTTGTATCCAGATAAGATAGTTAATCTGGTTTTTCAAAGCGGCATCAATCTCTCTATGCACCTAACTATTTGCGAATGAACCTTTAAGATTTCCAAAAGACAGATGATAAGTCTATGGGAGCTCGAATCGAAAGCTTTCTGATAATCAATCCAGGCCATAGGTAGGTCACCCTGGTAGAATGCTGCATCTTTGCAGACACATCTATCGATGAGCAGGTTCTCTCGACATCCCGCTACGCCTTTCTTTGAGCCTCGTTGTTCATACATTTCTTGCCACACAGGTTCAATTGCCCGAACAATCCTATCATTTAGGATAGCTGTGAATATCTTATAAAGTGTGTTTAGACAAATGATTGGCCTGTAATTCTTCGGGTCAGCTAAGTTGCCTATTTTCGGCAGGAGTATTGTGCGCGCTTCCATCAATCACTCCGGAATCTGGCCTGTAATTCTTCGAGTCAGCTAAGTTGCCTATTTTCGGCAAGAGTATTGTGCGCTCTTCCACCAACCACTCCGGAATCGGCTTTTCCGACTTTAAATATGAGGTGAAAATGCGGGCCAAATTCTAATGGGTTGAAGAAAACTTCTTCCACCAGAAGGTTTTGATACAATCTGGTCCCAGTGCGGAATAGTTCTTCCTCCCTCTTAATACTTTTTTCACCTCCTCGGTAGTGATGGGTGGGCATTCTTTATCAGGTGTTATGAGGGCATCACATAACTCCTTGAAAATATTTATATTTTCTGAGTCTTCGTCCAGTCTATGCTGCACTTCGTAGACTTCTCTCCAAAATACATCGACCTACTCTGGTTTGGGTGGGTGTTCGACAGTAACTGGAGGGTCTTGGAAGAGTCGAGATGGGTCAAAGAGAAACTGTTGATTTTCTCTGACCTACCTGTCCTTCCGCTCTAGACTTCTATTAGCGTCAGATAGTATCCGTATTCTCTCAACAGTGTGCTGCCTGATGGTCAGCAGCTTTGACTTTTTAAGTGTGTGATAACGGGCCTGCAGTTCGCGCGCGAACTTTCGAACCTTGGCGGTAAAATTCCTGCCATATGAGATGTAATCGATCACACGCGGAGTACGGGACGCGTACTGTCTTGCCCAGCCTATCTTTATGTCAAGTTGATGCATTCGTCTTTTGGTTTTATGATCAACCGTTGGTTTTGTTTTACGGTTCGCATCGGCCAAAGCTCTCGCTGCATTATACACACAATAATTGATAGCCCAGAGGTCGGGTTCTCCGGAAAAATATCCACGAAGCTCGTCATCCAGTTCAGCCAGATCTTTAGGCTTGAGAGAAACCTTGGTGTTGATGTTTCTCCCGGTCATAAAGCATCGCTCTTTCGCTATTGGATGCCTGCCCGTGGTTGGTCTTAGTGTCGCCTCTCTTTCTCCGTTGCCGACTTGTTCTAGCTATGGTAGACTAGGCGTTCCGCTTACATAGCCCCTTTTTCGGAGTAGTTCAGCATGGTTTCGCAGACGTTGCTGCGAAAAGTGCGATAGCTCCGGGTGTTTCCCGCACCACAGAGCATGCAGCCGTGCCATGTAACCCCGTTCAGGGGCCACACTCGTATCGTAGCACTCTAGCAAGTCGTGATTCAATCGCTCCGTCCACCCAAAGGTCGCGAGATCCTGCCTATCCATCGCATTGAATCCATTTTTATTGGCTCCTCCAGCTCTAGATTGGTCGGCATTGTTGGCCGACCCGTTGTCGGGAGTCCTACGCGTTCTATTGTTTTGAACCGCACTTACTACAACTATGTTTGGTTTTGTCATTGTTGTTCCGACGAGAAGCTAGGGAAAGGGGTTCGTCCATCCTTTTAGAGCCCCGCATGCAAGGATAAGGCTGCGTACTCTGAAAGATCGCCCGGTATCCCAGAGTCACTATTCTAGGCACCTCATCCAGGTGCGATTCAGCTTTCGGCACGGTTTTCACACCTCCGCTTGGGTGTTAATTACTTCGGGACCACTTTATTTGGAATCCTATCTATAGAAGGTGCTTTTCCATTTTTCATCATACATAATACCTTGACTATTTCCTCTCTTGTAATGTGTTTCTCCTCATCTGTTTTCCTGCCATATTTTCCTCCTTTTCTTTCTAACTTTTGTCTACCCCTCCAAGTAATTCCATAAAATATTTGTTCCATTTCACCATTTAAATATCCTGATTTACTCTTTTCCTTTTTTTCTCTCTAGTTACCACACTCCAAACCTCTTCTTCTATCCTAGCATTCTTACTCACTTCTTCAGACCTTTTATTTTCCTCCTCTGTTTATTATACAACTCAATATGCTCCTTTTTTTCTCCTATATTTTTTCCACTACTACACTACACTATTTTTCTCCATTTTATTTAAAAGCGCTAAAGATCTAGCATATCAAAGTATGGCCATTAAAAATCAAGAGACAATTAAAAACACGGGATAAGTAGTATAATCAATGAATACATAACACAGGCAAAATTTGCAAGTCCTCAACAGCAACTCCGATTTTGATAATTTTTTTTTTTAATTTTGTTTTTTTTTATATTATTTAAAATCAGAAACCTTTTGGAGGAGATAAACAATTATTTATATTGTTTAAACAATATTGATGATATTTATATAAAAAATTACGTTTTGTTCCTATTTTTTTCTGAAAATC
Source organism: Belonocnema kinseyi (assembly GCF_010883055.1). Lineage (NCBI taxonomy): Eukaryota > Metazoa > Arthropoda > Insecta > Hymenoptera > Cynipidae > Belonocnema > Belonocnema kinseyi. The sequence continues at coordinate 727,799 of NC_046665.1, read as the reverse complement.
TCTTTATATAGTAATTTCACAATAAAAAAAGTTGTTAAAATAAATTTTGTATCAATAATTATATATTTACATCGTACACGTTGGCTGTGTGGGTCAAGAAATATGTACGTGTTTGACACACTATTGCGTTATATTTTGTTAAAAATTCATCTTTTAGTGTATAAAATTAATCATTTTGGTCGAAAAGTCCACTATTGGGTTGAAAGTTGAAGTACTTTGTTAAAAATGTATTGTTTGGTGCATTGCTATAGTTGAAAATTGATATCTTTGGTTGATAATTTTAATTTTTTTTCAAGTCCTTGACTTTTGTTTGATTGTTTTTTTAAAGTAAAAATTAAACTATTTCAGGTGAAGATTCATCACTTTAGTTGAAAATTCATCTATTTGATTGAAACTTTAATTATTTTTTTAAACATTCGGTTTTTTGTAAAAAATTAATTTTTTTGATCAAGAATAAAAGTATTTCATTTTTTGGTAAAATTTATTTTTCTCAAAAGAAAATGCAACTATTTGGCCGAAAATTTATCTTTTATAGTTGAAAATCCAATAGACTGTTTAAAAATTCATTTTTTTTTATTCTCCTTTTTCTCCAAAAAATACTCTTCTGGGTTAAAAATTCATGTTTTCGGTTAAAAATTAATTTATTTAGTACAAAATTATTCTGTTTTAAGAATAAAAAAGTTTTATAAAAATTTATTTTCATTTTTTTGAAATTTCAAAAAAATGTACTTTGGAATCCCCAATACTATTTTTTCGCAAGGGTTATACCATAGTTATTACTAAAGGTCTGAAGTAAATAATTATAAATAATTTTTATGTCTTCGAGGTATTATCATGAAAAAAAACCATAGGAAAGTAATTTTGGAAATCGATAGTTTCAGAGTTGTTTGTGGATATTTAGGAAAAAGAAGGTAATAAGTTGTTAGCGACAGTAAAAATAGATCAAATATCCTCGTGGCGTGGTAATGAAAAATGTAATGTATTCATTTAACTCGCATAATAAACAAGCGTGGTATTATTTCTGATATATATTGCGATTAATCGTATCTCTGATACACAGAATATTAATGAAAATTAAATTTTCTATTTTTTGTATATGTGAGTAAAGCACTAAATTATTTACATTTAATAAAATATTTTTAAAAAACTGATAAAAAAGTCTATAAAATTTTATTTATTTAAATTTCATTATATTTTCAGTAATGTCTGATATAGAATATTAAATTTCTCGCCATTAATTGTTTAAATACTAAATAAATAAAGACGTTTCTAATTATGTTATGTATATTAATTTTATGTCACTGCACTATTATATAAAAAAAATGATAAATAATTATTCGAAAAAATTGTACTGTATTTTGATTTAATTTCTAGCTGCTTATGACTGCAATATGAATAAAAAATATAAATATCTGTTTTTTTCAAGTTTTTGATGAATATCGTATAAAAAAATTTATTAGACTTAATTAGCATTACACTTGCTTAAACAATGGAAATACTTGTTTGTCCCCTCCAAAAGGTTTCTTATTTTAAATAATATAAAAAAAACAAATTTAAAAAAAAATCCCTGTAAAAAGTCCCTGTATTTTTATTTTCTTACGTGCAATTATAAAAAAGTTGAACATTCATTATTAAAAGAACGGTCAAATACTAAGATCTTTCCAAATTTTTTTAGCGATATTTAATAATGTAGAATTTAATCTGCTTCAAATTTAAGAAAAATATATGAAACGATCTTGAATTGGAAACTTTATAAATTAAATAATTTTAGATTAAGTGAAAGTTCAAAAAATGGAAAATATTCAAATTCGAATGAAAATGAATTAAACTTGTACAATTTCAAAATAAAAGCGTTTAAAACTGATTATTCGAAATTGAAAATTTTTATACCAGAATCTCTTAAAACAAAATATTACCAACTTCAATTTTTTAAATTAGACTATTTCAAAGTGTTCAAAATTCGTAATTCATAGGGCTCGAAATTTAATAATGTAATTAAAAAATAATTTTTCATTCGAAGCGATTTAAATTTCAAAATTTAAAGTCTTTCAAAGTCAAAGCTTCTAAAATTGTGAAATTTTTAATTGTTATTACTCTCAAAAAGATGGCATCTCACTCTCATGTACGAGAACGTAAAAATTCTAATTTTACCCAAATCCGCCTATGGACACTCTGGCATGCACAAGCGTCTAGTCCCTGACTGGCAAATCGTACGCCCCATGGGATCGGCGCGTGCAACTGCCAACTCGTAGAAGCCAGGAGTAGAGCCTATCCTTATACACGGAGAGACTTTCTATATCAATATTTGTTTGATTTATATTATATTCAAATCTTGTCGCGTCTGACGCCATCTAATGTTAGATCCAGAATCTATAGGCAATTATATTATACATGGCAATGTATAATTAAATATACATGGCAATTATACGTTTCGAAGCATCAAGCCGGCTCTCTTTTTATTTCAATTTTTTCCTCTGTGAAATCCAGCGCGATCAACAAGATCCCCAACATGGTCCATCGGTAACCAGATTTTATAGTATAGAACCTTGAAACAATATGCAAGCGACCAGAACAAGCGCATCGTGCAATTTCATTCCGTAGCAAGGAAACAGCTACGCTTTATCAACAGTGTTTAGTGTGTGTATATTTCGATGTGCATCAAGGTACATTAACTAAGATTTAATACGTTCCGCCGTAAAGGAATATTTGTGTGAAAATTTGTGCAATTTTGTAATATTACAAATGAATGCGCGTCAATCGTCGGTCGATTACAATCGATAGAGAACCAATATAGTGGATGTGCATCAAGTTACATGCGTGAAGATTTTATAACTTTCCGCCGCAAAGGAACATCTTTTGTGAAAATTTGTGCAATTTGTGATTTTACCAATGGACGCACTTCAAGCGTCGGCTGATTGCAATCGATATAGAACCAATACAAGTGCAGTGCTTCGTGTACGTGTAGTGCGTGCAAATTACGTGACAATCAAACACGCTAATCTTCTTTTTGACATTTGGTTTCGTTTTGGCGCAGAGTCCACTAGAAATTTAATCAAAAAATAAAACTAGACATTTATATTTTGTGCATCAAGTACGGACTCATAAAAGTGTTCAATAATACCCACTCAAAACTGTGTACTTTAATTGTGTGCAACGGAGAAAAGAAATATGGATTTATAATCTTCATTCGATAAGCAGCCCGAGAGGAGGATTTAATCTGAAGCAAAGCCACTTTAATATTTTATTGGAGCATCACCACATATCAAGAGATTCCACGCAAAGGACAGCTATCAAAGTCACTTGAGCATTCCTTTATCCATTACTTCACCTTGCACCATTCGAAATAGCATTCCCTCGAATTTTTTAACAATATTTAATAACAATGTCACCAAAAAGTGAAAAAAGACAAACTAATTAAACAACGCGAATTAGCTAAAACCAAAATAAAACTCTTTATTAAGTACAAAAATTTGAACTCCGAATCACATCCCGTTGAACAAAGCACGTTGTGGGAATTAGTAAAATTCCAGCTGAGTTGCAAGTTAGATCATTTAAAATCAGCCTTCCAAGATTTCGAAGAATTTTAAGCAGAATTAGATGAGCTAACCGACGACGAAGCAGAAACTATTAGTTAACGCGAAAAGTTTGAATCGGAGTATTTTCGAATATTGGATCAAGCACAAACCTTATTTTACCGTAGAGTGCCTGTTGATCAAGCTCAACCCCCTCCGGTCCTAAATGTACAAGAGAACAATGTGTATAACAACAACCTCAACCCGCCGCGTATGCAAAGTGTCAAGTTACCAACAATAGAGTTGCCTAAGTTCGGAGGCGAGCTCAATGAATGGTTAGGCTTTCGTGATACATTCAAATCTCTTATACACGAAAATTCTCAATTCAGTAATATTAAAAAATTCTATTATCTGAGAGCAGCATTAGAGGGCAATGCTGAACAAGTAATCAAATCTCTTGAATTTTCCGCGAAGAATTGCATCGTGGCTTGGGAAACCTTGCTGAATCGGTTTTATAACACAACTCTTTTGATACACAACCATATAAAAGCAATTTTTGAGATCGAACCGATTCAGAAGGAAAGCGCATCTCTAATTCGGAAAACTTTAGATAACTTAAACAAACATTTAAGGACTCTAACTGCTTCAGGTCAACAAACAACTCATTGGGACGTTCTATTAATTTATATTGTATCAACAGAATTAGATAAAGTAACCGCTAGGGCTTGGGAGAAAGACAAAAATGGAAAGTGAAGAACCTAGCACTCTAGAAGAGTTGAAAAACTTTTTGAAGTCTAGAGCTGATATGTTGGAGTCGTTAGAAATAAATAATTTGCAAATAGACAAAAAATGTAGGCCTAACAACTCGAACAGTCAGACAAAAGGGTCTCTTCTTACAAAAAGGGTAAATTGCTTAGTTTGTGAAAGTGAACACCACATTCAAGAGTGTCTCATGTTTCTTGAGCTCTCGTCTCAACAGAGGACCGAAAAGGTAAAGGGTTTTAAGTTTTGTTTAAACTGTCTTCTTCCAGGGCACTTTGTAAAAGAGTGCAAGCGTTCTAGGTGTCAAAAGTGTCAGAACAAAGACAACACTCTTCTACACTTTGACAAAGTCGAATCAAGCAACACGTCAGTCGCGTCTTCATCTCAAAAATTCAAAACTGTGACTTCGTTTTGTATTAACGTCAAAGATGGCGGGGTTTTATCTACAGGATCGGTTTTGGTAGCAAGTTCAAACAAACAATTTAAATCAGCTCGTGAGGTTTTAGATAATGGCTCTGAAATGGGTCTTATTTCCGAAGAGCTTTGTGATTCGATTAATTTACAAAAAATACCCATAGATGTTACTCTTAGTGTTGTAAACAATCTCGCGTCTAGTGTCAAATATAGATGTAATGTTAAAGTCGTATCAAAACAAAACAATTTCGAGTTTAAAGTTTCGTGTATTGTTCTTTCCGGAAATTACAGATCACTCTCCGAATTCAACAATTAGGACAATCGTGTCGAAGATTCCTTCTCATCTCAATTTAGCTGATCCTGAATTTGACAAAGCCGGTAAAATAGACCTGTTGATCGGTAACAACGTATTCTGGAATTTAATTTGTATAGTTGAAGTAAAATTGAATAGCGAAGGTTTGATCTTACAAAAAACTATATTGGGTTGGATTCTAACAGGTCCAATTCCATAATCTTCATTAAGTCCTCAGTTCAATATGATTCGTTGCAATTTGAGAAAAACCGTGCATGTCGAAAAACAAATAGTCAAATTCTGGAAATTGGAGGAACATTTGAACGAAAAATCAAAATCTTCTGAAGAAAAATTATGCGAATCACTTTTCGTAAATACGACCAAAAGAGATGAAACAGGTAAATTTATCGTCACAATTCCTTTGAAGGGAAATCTTTGTAACTTAGGCGAATCCAAAGAGAAAGCTATGCGTCGGTACGAAAATTTGGGGCATATGTCAAGGGAATTAGATGATTCAAGGTCTCTCGTCGCGTATTACATGCCACATCATTGCGTAATTAGAGAAGATAGCGTTTGGACAAAGGTACGCGTGGTGTTCAATGCTTCGGAACCAACATCAAGTGGAGTGTCATTCAACGACCTTCAAATGGTTGGCCTGATATTGCAAGATGATTTGTTTTCAATTTTAGTTCGTTTTCGGAAACATCCATACATCGTAAGTGGTGATATAGAAACAATATACCGTCAGGTGCTCGTGACACCTGAACAGCGTCCTCTACAACGAATATTGTGGCGGACCGATCAAAATCAGCCGGTCCAAATTTATAATCTAAACACTGTTACTTATGGCACGGCCGCTGCCTCGTATCTCGCTATCAGGTGTCTTCATCAATTAGCCACTGACTGTGAAAAAGAGTTTCCCAATGTAGCAAAAACGATTCGAAAAGATTTCTACGTTGATGATTTAGTCACTGGTGCTAACTCAATAGAGGAGGCTAAATCACTCGTCAAGCAAGTATCCAAAATTTTGGCAACTAGGGGCTATAATCTTAGAAAATGTGTTTCGGACGATCTTCGTGTAATCAAAAAGATCAAGGATTCTGATCCCTCTCCCAGTTTAGTTAGCTTTAAGAATAATGGTCAAGTAAAAAACCTCGGTTTAAGATGGCAAGCAAATTTGGACAATTTAAGTTACTCAGTGAATATCTCAAAAAATTCCAAGATCACTAAAAAACAAATACTGTCTGAAATATCTTGCATTTTTGATCCCCTCGGTCTTCTGGATCCTAGCATAATTTTAGCAAAAATTACCTTACAAAAACTTTGGTTAGAAAAACTTTCGTGGGACGAGAGCTTACCAGTGGAACTCCATTCGCAGTGGTTTACTTATAGAGATCAACTTTCTGCATTGAATTTAATCAAGGTACCGCGAAATGTAATCTGCTAGAAACAAATAAATATGCAACTACATGGGTTCTCTGATGCTTCAAAGGATGCATATGGAGCCTGCGTGTATATGCGATCAGAAGACGAGGACGGAAACGTTTTTGTTAGATTAATTTGCCCAAAGTCTAGAGTTGCACCATTAAAAACTCAGACCATACCTAGACTAGAACTTTGCGGTGCTCTCGAGTTAGAAAAATTAAGCTTCGAATGCAACTAAACAATCTAGACATATTTGAAGCAAATAAAGTAGGTCGAATTCAGAAATTAACAAACGTCGAATCTTGGAAGCACGTTCGTAGCAAGGACAACCCAGCTGATTGCATATCACGGGGTATTGCTTCACATCTTCTTGAGAATGCTAGATTGTGGTGGGAAGGCCCCACATTTTTGGGTTTAAGTGAATCCGACTGGCCTTCAATGCCATCTTTATCTCATGACGTGCCAGGATAGAGAAAACTTTGTCACCTTGTAGCCAAAGAAGAAACGTGGGATCTCTCTATTTTCAAACGATACTAAAGCTTAGATCGACTTGTCAGATTATTATCTTACTACATGAGTTTTGCAAATAACTGCAAAAGTAAAGACAATAGACTGATTGGGTATTTACGCTCCGTTGAACTTTCACAAACTAAGATTGCTCTTGCTAGACTTTCGCAAAGAGTCACCTTCTCCAAGGAACTCGAAACATTAACTGAAAAAAGGCCTGTGACAAAAGTTTCATTAGCTTCACTAAACCCCTTTTTAGGTGATTGCGGTATTTTGAGGGTCGGTGGAAGATTGAATAACTCTAATTTAAATGAGAATAAAAAGCTTCCTATCCTTCTTTCGGCTTCCGATGATTTTACAAAAATGTTGTTTGAGAGTGAGCATCAACGCCTTCTTCGTGCTGGGCCTCAGTTGCTTTGATCTTCAATTCACGTGTGCTTTTCTACGAAGTATGTCCATCTAGAGCTCGTTTCCGATCTGATGGCAGATGCCTTTGTCGCGACACTCAGACGATTTGCTTCAAGACGTGGGAAACCTGCTCATGTATACTCTGACAATGGGACTTGTTTTGCGGGTACCAACAATGAGCTTGATCAACTAGGTAGATTCCTCATTAACGAATCGGTAAATCTTTCGGAAACAATCGAAAATTTGGGGATCACTTGGCACTTCATTCCTGCTTATTCCACTCATTTTGGTGAAATTTGGGAAGCTGGAGTGAAGTCCACTAAACATCACCTCAAGCGGATCGCGGGTAATAACGTGTTAACTTTCGAGGAGTTTTATACTTTGTTGGTTTAAGTAGAGGGACTGTTAAACTCTCGCCCCCTCACTCCTCTCTCTTCCGATCCTAGTGATCTATCTCCAATGACTCCTGCTCATTTTTTGATAGGGAGGGCACTTAATGCTTTTGCGGATCCAGACTTGACGCACCTACCAGAAAATTAATTGTCCCGTTGGCAATTGGCTCAACTCTTGCAGCAACACTTTTGGAAGAGATGGAGTCTAGAATACGTATCCGAACTTCAACAACGTGTCAAATGGAAAATTTCACATCCAGAAGTTAAAAAACATACCCTTGTTTTGATCAAAGACAAGGATATTCCTCCACGGAGATGGAAACTTGGAAGAATTGTTGAACTTCATCCAGGAAATGATGGTATTTCCCGTGCTTTAGAAATACCTTTAGACAGGGTAAAATCAATCAATTTCAATGAATTTTTTTTAAGTTGATAAAATAACTACATCATTTATTAATTTTGACATCTTTTTCTGACATTGTTGAAGTGTAAAAAAACATGTAATTTTTTCTTCTTTTTACAAAAAGGCGAGCCTGCATAATATTTCTTCAAGCGTCTACTCCGAGGCATCGAAAACAGCTGCAGCTGTCAAAATTTTTCCATTTATCTGATATAAAAAAGGTTTTTTTTTATTACTTATGTGTTAAAGGGAAGGATAAACCTATAAAATAATAAAACAGTTGAAAATTAAAATTTATATCGGCTGTTTAATCGAAAGTCCAAATTTTTGACCATTTTTTCAACAGTTTTGACCCCAAGAAAATTATTTAATAACCCGATATCTTTAAACTTGTAGGTGTAATAAAGATTCCTACTATAATAAGAGATGATAGTATTTCTTTATGTATTATTATAAACTTAAGCGAGCAAAAATTAGTATTCACGTTTAGAAAAAGTCTAATTAACTGTTTGAAAATGGTGAGTGTAAAAAACTGATAATGGTCAATAACAAGTTTTGTAAAAAATATTGTCAAAAGTAAGAATTTTACGTAACATAAGTTGTGAGAAATGTACGAAATTTTAGTATTCTTAAATAAGAATGTGTATTAAAATGAGTGCCGCTAGTAATATCTGTAACCAGGATTTTCGAGAATTCTAAAAGACTATACTAAAAACGCCCGAAGGCTTCCGAGCTATTCCGTCTATAGCCGAGCTCGCGACGATCACATCATCTGACCGACTGTACTGGGCTCAGGACTTCGGATTCCCCGCCAAATCTCTTCAATCGTGCGTGTGTTTGCAGTACAAAAATGTTCGTAGTTAGTGAAATTTAAATTAAAGTTTAAACCAATTTTAATTTGGAAATTTTTTATTTAAACTCTATAATTTACACATAAAATAGAAGCTTTTAGCACTTTTCTATTGAAAAATTTTAATGAAGTCTAATTAAACTGTAAAACTTAAACCTTCACACTTTGAAAAATTAAATTGTTTGAAGATCTCTGATCAACACTTCCTCTCCTCCGAATCAATAATAATACATATTTTTTAATTATCCTCTTCTAATTCAGAAAAAAAAATAGAAAATTCTTTTTTCAAACACAAAAAAAATCTTGAAAAACTGGCTTCTTCCATTAAAAAAACTGTATCTCTTCCAACTACTTACAAACTTTACAAATAATACATTTACTGCCAATTTACCAAAAATTAGAATTTTCTATATTATTTAATTATACCCTTCTAATTCAGACAAAAAAACGAAAATAAAATATTCTTTCCTCAAACACAATAAAAATATTGTAAATAAAAAAATGGCCTCTTTCAATTAAAAAAAACAAACTTCTCTTACAACGCAATAAAAACTTTACAAATATAAAATGTACTGCCAATTTAACAAAAATTAGGATTTTATCATTTCAAGATTGATAAAAATGTTCAAAATACAATACTTCACATTTTTCTACACAATAAAAATGTAACCCTAAAAAAGTTCCTCTTGCAATTGGAAATAAATGAAATACCAAAATTAATTAAATTTTTTTCAATTTTGATCGTTTCAACTTAATAATTTTCCATTGTTACTTAACGTTACAATAACAATTGTAACCTTAAAAGTTTGAATGTTATACTCTGAAATTTTTACCATTCAAGGTTTTCTATTTCAAACGATTCAGTTTCAAATTGTTTACTTTTGTATATTTGGTGTATAATTGCTCATTCAGACATTTTATTAATTAAAAATTTTCTATCTGATTTTTAAGTCTTATTCTTTTTAATGTATGCAATCACTAGTTGATTTTTGCATTTCTTCAGTTCTTGGTATCAGCTATAACTTTTGGTATCATAAGGTCAAACATTTTCTCTTTATAATGAAGCCAAGAATGAAGAATCTTGAGAAAAATTATCTTAAAAAACATAAACTCTCCTTAACATAGGAGACTTAGAAATAAAATATTTACCATTATTGATTGTTGTAAAACGTAACCTTGCAAATCTCAATCAGGCTCTCTTCTCGCTTGTGGATACGACGTAAGAGTGACAGCGCCAGTGTTGGGAATACATTGTAACATTGATATACGTAACCAGAGTATCTGTTTATGTAACTGCATGATGTAAATTAGAAGCTGCATTTGAAAAATACACGCTAAGAATTGATGTTTTCTCTATAACCGTATTCAAGAAGGAAATTCGCTTTCCAGTATTATGTATAATAAACTTTAATTATATTATTTGCTAAATTCGAGTATGGACTTCGGGGGGGGGGGGGGG